>NW_026893672.1:322527-645055 GCF_032452875.1 Bos javanicus | reverse complement strand
TCATCTGATCACGTGGCTATCATGCACTGATCACGTGGCTGGTCATATACTGATCAGGTCACTGGTCATGCACAGATTACATGACTGATCATGCACTGATCACGTGACTGATCATGCACTGATCACGTGGCTATCATGCACTACTCACGTGGCTGATCATGCAATGATCATATAGCTACCATGTACAGGTCACGTGAATGATCATACACCCATCAAGAGACTGATCATGAACTGATCACGTCTATATCATGCACTGATCACATGACTGCCCATGCACTGATCACGTGGATGATCATACACTAATCATGTGACAGATCATGCACTGATCACGTGGCTGATCATGCACTGATACCGTGACTGAGCATGGACTGATCACATGACTATCATGTAGTGATCACGTGACTTAATGGCGCTGATCATGTGACTGATCATGCGCTGATCATGTTTGCTATCATACACTGATCATGTGCCTCTGGAGGCAATAAACAAAGAGCTGAGTAGGCACGAATCAAACAGTCAGCAGGCAATAATCATGGAACTCAGGTGTGAGGAATCATGCTGCTCAGCTGGCAATAATCAAGCAGCTGAGCAGGCAGGAATTACGCAGCACAGCTGATAATTGTCAAGCAGATGACAGGCAGGAATCGTGCAGCTCAGCTGGCAATTGTCAAGCAGATGAGCAGACGGTAATCACGCAGCTCAGCAGGCCCAAATCACGTGACTGAGCATGCACTGTTCACGTGGCTGATCATACGCTGCTCACGTAACTGATAATGCACTGATCACGTGGCTATCATGCACTGATCACGTGGCTGATCATACACTGCTCACGTAACTGATAATGAACTGATCAAGTGGCTATCATGCACTGATCACGTGGCTGATCATACACTGTTCACGTGTCTGACCATGCACTGATCACGTGGCTGATCATACACTGCTCACGTAACTGATCATGCACTGATCACGTGGCTGATCATACACTGATCAGTTGGCTATCATGCACTTTTTACTTGGCTGATCAAACACTGATCACGTGACTGATAATGCACTGATCATCTGGCTATCGTGCACTCATTAACTGGCTATCGTGCACTGATCACGTGGTTGATCATACACTGATCACGAGACTGATCATGCACTAATCACGTCTATATCATGCACTGATCACATGACTGCCCATGCACTGATCACCCGGATGATCATACACTGATCATGCGACAGATCATGCACTGATCACGTGGCTATCATGCACTGCTCACGCGGCTGTTCATGCAATGATCACGTAGCTACCATGTACTGGTCACGTGATTGATCATGCACTGATCACGTAATTGATCATGCACTGATCAGGTGACTTATCATGCACTGTTAACGTGAGTGATCATGCACTGATCACGTGACTGATCATGCACTGATCACGTGGCTATCATGCACTACTCACGTGGCTGATCATGCAATGATCATGTAGCTACCATGTACCGGTCAGGTGACTGATCATACACCCATCAGGTGACGGATCATGCACTGATCACGTGGCTATCATGCACTGTTCACGTGGCTGATCATACACTGATCACCTGCCTGGTCATGCACAGATCACGTGACAAATCATGAACTGATCACATAGCTATCATGAACTGATCACCTGGCTGATCATGCACTGATCACGTGGCTGATCATGCACTGATACCGTGACTGAGCATGGACTGATCACATGACTATCATGTAGTGATCACGTGACTTAATGGCGCTGATCATGTGACTGATCATGCGCTGATCATGTTTGCTATCATACACTGATCATGTGCCTCTGGAGGCAATAAACAAAGAGCTGAGTAGGCACGAATCAAACAGTCAGCAGGCAATAATCATGGAACTCAGCTGTGAGGAATCATGCTGCTCAGCTGGCAATAATCAAGCAGCTGAGCAGGCAGGAATTACGCAGCACAGCTGATAATTGTCAAGCAGATGACAGGCAGGAATCGTGCAGCTCAGCTGGCAATTGTCAAGCAGATGAGCAGACGGTAATCACGCAGCTCAGCAGGCCCAGATCACGTGACTGAGCATGCACTGTTCACGTGGCTGATCATACGCTGCTCACGTAACTGATAATGCACTGATCACGTGGCTATCATGCACTGATCACGTGGCTGATCATACACTGTTCACGTGTTTGACCATGCACTGATCACGTGGCTGATCATACACTGCTCACGTAACTGATCATGCACTGATCACGTGGCTGATCATACACTGATCAGTTGGCTATCATGCACTTATTACTTGGCTGATCATACACTGATCACGTGACTGATAATGCACTGATCTTCTGGCTATCGTGCACTCATTAACTGGCTATCGTGCACTGATCACGTGGTTGATCATACACTGATCACGAGACTGATCATGCACTAATCACGTCTATATCATGCACTGATCACATGACTGCCCATGCACTGATCACCCAGATGATCATACACGGATCATGCGACAGATCATGCACTGATCACGTGGCTATCATGCACTGCTCACGCGGCTGTTCATGCAATGATCACGTAGCTACCATGTACTGGTCACGTGAGTGATCATGCACTGTTCACGTAATTGATCATGCACTGATCAGGTGACTTATCATGCACTGTTAACGTGAGTGATCATGCACTGATCACGTGACTGATCATGCACTGATCTCGTGGCTATCATGCACGGCTCATGTGGCTGATCATGCAATGATCACCTAGCTACCATATACTGGTCACGTGACTGATCATGCACTGATCACGTAATTGATCATGCACTGATCATGTGGCTGATCATGCACTGATCACGTGGCTGATCATGCGCTGATCACTTGGCTGGTCATACACTGATCACGTGACTGGTCATGCACAGATTACATGACTGATCATGCACTGAACACGTGACTGATCATGCACTTATCACGTGGCTATAACGCACTACTCACGTGGCTGATCATGCAGTGATCATGTACCTACCATGTACAGGTCAGGTGACTGATCATACACCCATCAGGTGACGGATCATGCACTGATCACGTGGCTATCATGCACTGTTCACGTGGCTGATCATACGCTGCTCACGTAACTGATAATGCACTGATCACGTGGCTATCATGCACTGATCACGTGGCTGATCATACACTGCTCACGTAACTGATAATGAACTGATCAAGTGGCTATCATGCACTGATCACGTGGCTGATCATACACTGTTCACGTGTCTGACCATGCACTGATCACGTGGCTGATCATACACTGCTCACCTAACTGATCATGCACTGATCACGTGGCTGATCATACACTGATCAGTTGGCTATCATGCACTTTTTACTTGGCTGATCAAACACTGATCACGTGACTGATAATGCACTGATCATCTGGCTATCGTGCACTCATTAACTGGCTATCGTGCACTGATCACGTGGTTGATCATACACTGATCACGAGACTGATCATGCACTAATCACGTCTATATCATGCACTGATCACATGACTGCCCATGCACTGATCACCCGGATGATCATACACTGATCATGCGACAGATCATGCACTGATCACGTGGCTATCATGCACTGCTCACGCGGCTGTTCATGCAATGATCACGTAGCTACCATGTACTGGTCACGTGATTGATCATGCACTGATCACGTAATTGATCATGCACTGATCAGGTGACTTATCATGCACTGTTAACGTGAGTGATCATGCACTGATCACGTGACTGATCATGCACTGATCACGTGGCTATCATGCACTACTCACGTGGCTGATCATGCAATGATCATGTAGCTACCATGTACCGGTCAGGTGACTGATCATACACCCATCAGGTGACGGATCATGCACTGATCACGTGACTATCATGCACTGTTCACGTGGCTGATCATACACTGATCACCTGCCTGGTCATGCACAGATCACGTGACAAATCATGAACTGATCACATAGCTATCATGAACTGATCACCTGGCTGATCATGCACTGATCACGTGGCTGATCATGCACTGATACCGTGACTGAGCATGGACTGATCACATGACTATCATGTAGTGATCACGTGACTTAATGGCGCTGATCATGTGACTGATCATGCGCTGATCATGTTTGCTATCATACACTGATCATGTGCCTCTGGAGGCAATAAACAAAGAGCTGAGTAGGCACGAATCAAACAGTCAGCAGGCAATAATCATGGAACTCAGGTGTGAGGAATCATGCTGCTCAGCTGGCAATAATCAAGCAGCTGAGCAGGCAGGAATTACGCAGCACGGCTGATAATTGTCAAGCAGATGACAGGCAGGAATCGTGCAGCTCAGCTGGCAATTGTCAAGCAGATGAGCAGACGGTAATCACGCAGCTCAGCAGGCCCAGATCACGTGACTGAGCATGCACTGTTCACGTGGCTGATCATACGCTGCTCACGTAACTGATAATGCACTGATCACGTGGCTATCATGCACTGATCACGTGGCTGATCATACACTGTTCACGTGTTTGACCATGCACTGATCACGTGGCTGATCATGCACTGCTCACGTAACTGATCATGCACTGATCACGTGGCTATCATGCACTGATCACGTGGCTGATCATACACTGCTCACGTAACTGATAATGCACTGATCAAGTGGCTATCACGCACTGATCACGTGGCTGATCATACACTGTTCACGTGTCTGACCATGCACTGATCACGTGGCTGATCATACACTGATCAGTTGGCTATCATGCACTTATTACTTGGCTGATCATACACTGATCACGTGACTGATAATGCACTGATCATCTGGCTATGGTGCACTCATTAATTGGCTATAGTGCACTGATAAGGTGGTTGATCATACACTGATCACGAGACTGATCATGCACTAATCACGCCTATATCATGCACTGATCACGTGACTGCCCATGCACTGATCACCCGGATGATCATACACTGATCATGCGACAGATCATGCACTGATCACGTGGCTATCATGCACTGCTCACGCGGCTGTTCATGCAATGATCACGTAGCTACCATGTACTGGTCACGTGAGTGATCATGCACTGATCACGTAATTGATCATGCACTGATCAGGTGACTTATCATGCACTGTTAACGTGAGTGATCATGCACTGATCACGTGACTGATCATGCACTGATCTCGTGGCTATCATGCACGGCTCATGTGGCTGATCATGCAATGATCACCTAGCTACCATATACTGGTCACGTGACTGATCATGCACTGATCACGTAATTGATCATGCACTGATAATGTGGCTGATCATGCACTGATCACGTGGCTGATCATCACTGATCACGTGACTGATCATGCACTGATCACGTGACTGATCATGCACTGATCATGTGGCTATCATGCGCTGATCACTTGGCTGGTCATACACTGATCACGTGCCTGGTCATGCACAGATTACATGACTGATCATGCACTGAACAGGTGACTGATCATGCACTGATCACGTGGCTATAATGCACTACTCACGTGGCTGATCATGCAATGTTCATGTAGCTACCATGTACCGGTCAGGTGACTGATCATACACCCATCAGGTGACGGATCATGCACTGATCACGTGGCTATCATGCACTGTTCACGTGGCTGATCATACACTGATCACCTGCCTGGTCATGCACAGATCACGTGACAAATCATGAACTGATCACATAGCTATCATGAACTGATCACCTCGCTGATCATCCACTGATCACGTGGCTGATCATGCACTGATACCGTGACTGAGCATGGACTGATCACATGACTATCATGTAGTGATCACGTGACTTAGTGGCTCTGATCATGTGACTGATCATGCACTGATCATGTTTGCTCTCATACACTGATCATGTGCCTCCGGAGGCAATAAACAAAGAGCTGAGTAGGCACGAATCAAACAGTCAGCAGGCAATAATCATGGAACTCAGGTGTGAGGAATCATGCTGCTCAGCTGGCAATAATCAAGCAGCTGAGCAGGCAGGAATTACGCAGCACAGCTGGCAATTGTCAAGCAGATGACAGGCAGGAATCGTGCAGCTCAGCTGGCAATTGTCAAGCAGATGAGCAGACAGTAATCACGCAGCTCAGCAGGCCCTGATCACGTGACTGAGCACGCGCTGTTCACGTGGCTGATCATACACTGATCACGTGATGATCATGCACTGATCACTTGGATATCATGCACTGATCACATGGCTGATCATACACTGTTCACGTGTCTGACCATGCACTGATCACGTGGCTGAACCTACACTGCTCACGTAACTGATCATGCACTGATCACGTGGCTATCATGGACTGATCACGTGGTTGAACATGCACTGTACACGTGGCTGATCACACACCTGTCACGTGACATATCATGCACTGATCACGTGGCACTCATGCACTGATCACGTGGCTGATCATACTCTACTCACGTAACTCATCATGCACACATCACGTGGCTATCATGCACTGCTCACGTGGCTCGTCATGGAATGATCACATAGCTACCATATACTGGTCACGTGACTGATCATGCACAGATCACGTAAATGATCATGCACTGTTCACGTGACTGATCATGTACTGATCACGTGACTGATCATGCACTGATCACGTGGCTATCATGCACTTATCACTTGGCTGGTCATACACTGATCACGTGCCTGGTCATGCACAGATTACATGACTGATCATGCACTGAACACGTGACTGATCATGCACTGATCACGTGGCTATCATGCACTACTCACGTGGCTGATCATGCAATGTTCATGTAGCTACCATGTACCGGTCAGTTGACTGATCATACACCCATCAGGTGACGGATCATGCACTGATCACGTGGCTATCATGCACTGTTCACGTGGCTGATCATACACTGATCACCTGCCTGGTCATGCACAGATCACGTGACAAATCATGAACTGATCCCATAGCTATCATGAACTGATCACCTCGCTGATCATGCACTGATCACGTGGCTGATCATGCAGTGATACCGTGACTGAGAATGGACTGATCACATGACTATCCTGTAGTGATCACGTGACTTAATGGCTCTGATCATGTGACTCATCATGCACTGATCATGTTTCCTATCATACACTGATCATGTGCCTCTGGAGGCAATAAACAAAGAGCTGAGTAGGCACGAATCAACCAGTCAGCAGGCAATAATCATGGAACTCAGCTGTGAGGAATCATGCTGCTCAGCTGGCAATAATCAAGCAGCTGAGCAGGCAGGAATTACGCAGCACAGCTGGCAATTTTCAAGCAGATGTCAGGCAGGAATCGTGCAGCTCAGCTGGCAATTGTCAAACAGATGAGCAGACAGTAATCACGCAGCTCAGGAGGCCCTGATCACGTGACTGAGCATGCACTGTTCACGTGGCTGATCATACACTGATCACGTGATGATCATGCACTGATCACTTGGATATCATGCACTGATCACATGGCTGATCATACACTATTCTCGTGTCTGACCATGCACTGATCACGTGGCTGATCATACACTGCTCAGGTAACTGATCATGCACTGATCACGTGGCTATCATGCACTGATCACGTGGCTGAACATGCACTGTTCACGTGGCTGATCATACATTTGTCACGTGACATATCATGCACTGATCACGTGACACTCATGCACTGATCACGTGGCTGATCATACTCTGCTCACGTAACTCATCATGCACACATCACGTGGCTATAATGCACTGCTCACGTGGCTCGTCATGGAAGGATCACATAGCTACCATATACTGGTCACGTGACTGATCATGCACAGATCACGTAAATGATTATGCACTGTTCACGTGACTGATCATGTACTGATCACGTGACTAATCATGCACTGATCACGTGGCTGATAATGCACTGATCACCTAATTGATCATGCACTTATCATTTGGCTGATCATGCACTGATCACGTGGCTATCATGCACTGATCACTTGGCTGGTCATACACTGATCACATGACTGATCATGCACTGTTCACGTGACTTATCATGTACAGATCACGTGAATAATCATGAAGAGATCACGTGGCTATCCTGCAGTGATCACGTTGATATCATGCACTGATCACGTGGCTGATCACACACGTATTACGTGACTGATCATGCACTGATCACGTGGCTATCATGCACTGATCACGTGGCTATCATGCACTGATCATTTGGCTGGTCATACACTGATCATGTGCCTGGTCATGCACTGATCATGTGCCTGGTCATACACTGATCATGTGCCTGGTCATGCACTGATCACGTGGCTGATCATACACTGCTCACGTAACTGATAATGCAGTGATCACGTGGCTATCATGCACTGAATATGTGGTTGAACATGCCTGTTCACGTGGCTGATCACAGACCTGTCACGTGACATATCATGCACTGATCACCTGGTACTCATGCACTGATCACGTGGCTGATCATACTCTGCTCACGAAACTCATTATGCACACATCACGTGGCTATCATTCACTGCTCACGTGGTTCGTCATGGAATGATCACGAAGCTACAATATACTGGTCACGTGACTGATCATGAACAGATCACGTAAATGATCATGCACTGTTCACATGACTGATCATGTACTGATCACGTGACTGATAATTCACTGATCACGTAGTTATCAGGCTCTGCTCACGTGGCTGATCATGCAAGGATCACATAGCAACCATGTACTGGTCTCGTGACTGATCATGCACTGATCAAGTAATTGATCCTGCAGTGATCACGTGGCTCATCACGCACTGATCCGGTGCCTGATCACACACGTATCACGTGACTGATCATGTACAGATCACGTGACTAATCATGAAGTGATCACGTGGCTATCCTGCACTGATCACGTGGATATCATGCACTGATCACGTGGCTGATCACACACGTATCACGTGACTGATCATGCACTGATCACGTGGCTATCATGCACTGATTACTTTGATCATACAATGATCACGTGCCTGGTCATGCACGGATTACATGACTGATCATGCACTGAACACGTGACTGATCATGCACTGATCACGTGGATGATCATGCACTGATACCGTGACTGAGCATGGACTGATCACATGACTATCATGTAGTGATCACGTGGCTATCATGCACTACTCACGTGGCTGATCATGCAATGATCATGTAGCTACCATGTACAGGTCACGTGACTGATCATACACCCATCAGGTGACTGATCATGCACTGATCACGTGGCTATCATGCACTTATCACGAGACTGATCATGCACTGATACCACGTCTATATCATGCACTGATCACATGACTGCCCATGCACTGATCACGTGGATGATCATACACTAATCATATGACAGATCATGCACGGATCACGTGGCTGATCATGCACTGAACAGGTGACTTATCATGCACTGTTAACGTGAGTGATCATGAACTGATCACGTGACTGATCATGCACTGATCACGTGGCTATCATGCACTACTCACGTGGCTGATCATGCAATGATCATGTAGCTACCATGTACCGGTCAGGTGACTGATCATACACCCATCAGGTGACGGATCATGCACTGATCACGTGGCTATCATGCACTGTTCACGTGGCTGATCATACACTGATCACCTGCCTGGTCATGCACAGATCACGTGACAAATCATGCACTGATCACATAGCTATCATGAACTGATCACCTGGCTGATCATGCACTGATCACGTGGCTGATCATGCACTGATACCGTGACTGAGCATGGACTGATCACATGACTATCATGTAGTGATCACGTGACTTAATGGCGCTGATCATGTGACTGATCATGCGCTGATCATGTTTGCTATCATACACTGATCATGTGCCTCTGGAGGCAATAAACAAAGAGCTGAGTAGGCACGAATCAAACAGTCAGCAGGCAATAATCATGGAACTCAGGTGTGAGGAATCATGCTGCTCAGCTGGCAATAATCAAGCAGCTGAGCAGGCAGGAATTACGCAGCACAGCTGATAATTCTCAAGCAGATGACAGGCAGGAATCGTGCAGCTCAGCTGGCAATTGTCAAGCAGATGAGCAGACGGTAATCACGCAGCTCAGCAGGCCCAGATCACGTGACTGAGCATGCACTGTTCACGTGGCTGATCATACGCTGCTCACGTAACTGATAATGCACTGATCAAGTGGCTATCATGCACTGATCACGTGGCTGATCATACGCTGCTCACGTAACTGATAATGCACTGATCACGTGGCTATCATGCACTGATCACGTGGCTGATCATACACTGATCACGTGTCTGACCATGCACTGATCACGTGGCTGATCATACACTGATCACGTAACTGATCATGCACTGATCACGTGGCTGATCATGCACTGATCAGTTGGCTATCATGCACTTTTCACTTGGCTGATCAAACACTGATCACGTGACTGATAATGCACTGATCATCTGGCTATCATGCACTCATCACCTGGCTATCGTGCACTGATCACGTGGTTGATCATACACTGATCACGTGACTGATCATGCACTAATCACGTCTATATCATGCACTGATCACATGACTGACCATGCACTGATCACCCGGATGATCATACACTGATCATGCGACAGATCATGCACTGCTCACGCGGCTGTTCATGCAATGATCACGTAGCTACCATGTACTGGTCACGTGAGTGATCATGCACTGATCACGTAATTGATAATGCACTGATCAGGTGACTTATCATGCACTGTTAACGTGAGTGATCATGCACTGATCACGTGACTGATCATGCACTGATCACGTGGCTGATCATGCACTGCTCACGTGGCTGATCATGCAATGATCATGTAGCTACCATATACTGGTCACGTGACTGATCATGCACTGATCACGTGACTGATCATGCACTGATCACGTGGCTATCATGCACTGATCACGTGGCTGATCATACACTGATCACGTGCCTGATCATGCACAGATCACGTGACAAATCATGCACTGATCACGTGGCTGATCATGCACTGATCACGTGGCTGATCATGCACTGATCACGTGGCTGATCATGCACTGATCACGTGACTGATCATGCACTGATCACATGACTATCATGTACTGATCACGTGGCTATCATGCACTGATCACGTGGCTGATCATGCAATGATCACGTAGCTGACCATGCACTGATCACGTGACTGATCATGCACCGATCACGTGACTGATCATGCACTGATCACGTGGCTATCATGCACTGATCACGTGACTGATCATGCACTGATCACGTCTATATCATGCACTGATCACGTGACTGCGCATGCACTGATCACGTGGCTGATCATACACTAATCACGTGACAGATCATGCACTGATCACGTGGCTGATCATGCACTGATCAGGTGACTTATCATGCACTGATCACGTGGCTGATCATGCACTGATCACGTGACTGATCATGCACTGATCACGCGGCTATCATGCACTACTCACGTGGCTGAGCAGGCAATGATCATGTAGCTACCATGTACCGGTCACGTGACTGATCATGCACCGATCACGTGGCGGATCATGCACTGATCACGTGGCTATCATGCACTGTTCACGTGGCTGATCATGCACTGATCACCTGCCTGGTCATGCAGAGATCACGTGACAAATCATGAACTGATCACGTAGCTATCATGGACTGATCACGTGGCTGATCATGCACTGATCACGTGGCTGATCACGCACTGATAACGTGACTGAGCATGCACTGATCACATGACTATCATGTAGTGATCACGTGACTTAATGCCGCTGATCATGTGACTGATCGTGCGCTGATCACGTGTGCTATCATACACTGATCACGTGCCTCTGGAGGCAATAAACAAAGAGCTGGTAGGCACGTAATCATACAGTCAGCAGGCAATAATCATGGAACTCACGTGTGACGAATCATGCTGCTCAGCTGGCAATGATCAAGCAGCTGAGCAGGCGGCATCAGCACAGCTGATAACTGTCAAGCAGATGACAGGCAGGATCGTGCAGCTCAGCTGGCACTTGTCACGCGATGAGCAGACGGTGATCACGCATGAGCCGGCACTGATCACGTGACTGAGCATGCACTGTTCACGTGGCTGATCATACACTGTATCACGTGACTGATCATGCACTGATCACGTGGCTCCTCATGCACTGATCACGTGGCTGATCATGCACTGATCACGTGACTGATAACGCACTGATCACGTGGCTGATCATGCACTGATCACGTGGCTGATCATGCAGTGATCACGTGGCTATCATGCACTGATCACGTGGCTGATCATGCACTGATCACGTAACTGATCATGCACTGATCACGTGGCTGATCATGCACTGATCACGTAATTGATCATGCACTGATCACGTGACTTATCATGCACTGATCACGTGACTGATCATGCACTGATCACGTGACTGATCATGCACTGATCACGTGGCTATCATGCACTGCTCACGTGGCTGATCATGCAATGATCACCTAGCTGATCATACACTGGTCACGTGACTGATCATGCACTGATCACGTGACTGACCATGCACTGATCACGCGGCTGATCATGCACTGATCACGCGGCTGATCATGCACTGATCACGTGGCTATCATGCACTGCTCACGTGACTGATCATGCACTGATCACGTGGCTACCATGCACTGATCACGTGGCTGATCATGCACTGATCACGTGGCTGATCATGCACTGATCAGGTGGCTTATCATGCACTGATTACGTGACTGATCATGCACTGATCACGTGACTGATCATGCACTGATCACGTGGCTATCATGCACTACTCACGTGGCTGATCATTCAATGATCATGTAGCTACTATGTACCGGTCAGGTGACTGATCATACACCCATCAGGTGACGGATCATGCACTGATCACGTGGCTATCATGCACTGTTCACGTGGCTGATCATACACTGATCACCTGCCTGGTCATGCACAGATCACGTGACAAATCATGTACTGATCACATAGCTATCATGAACTGATCACCTGGCTGATCATGCACTGATCACGTGGCTGATCATGCACTGATACCGTGACTGAGCATGGACTGATCACATGACTATCATGTAGTGATCACGTGACTTAATGGCGCTGATCATGTGACTGATCATGCGCTGATCATGTTTGCTATCATACACTGATCATGTGCCTCTGGAGGCAATAAACAAAGAGCTGAGTAGGCACGAATCAAACAGTCAGCAGGCAATAATCATGGAACTCAGGTGTGAGGAATCATGCTGCTCAGCTGGCAATAATCAAGCAGCTGAGCAGGCAGGAATTACGCAGCACAGCTGATAATTGTCAAGCAGATGACAGGCAGGAATCGTGCAGCTCAGCTGGCAATTGTCAAGCAGATGAGCAGACGGTAATCACGCAGCTCAGCAGGCCCAGATCACGTGACTGAGCATGCACTGTTCACGTGGCTGATCATACGCTGCTCACGTAACTGATAATGCACTGATCACGTGGCTATCATGCACTGATCACGTGGCTGATCATACACTGTTCACGTGTTTGACCATGCACTGATCACGTGGCTGATCATACACTGCTCACGTAACTGATCATGCACTGATCACGTGGCTGATCATACACTGATCAGTGGCTATCATGCACTGATCACGTGGCTGATCATGCACTGATCACGTGACTGATCATGCACTGATCATCTGGCTATCATGCACTGATCACTGGCTATCATGCACTGATCACGTGGCTGATCATGCACTGATCACGTGACTGATCATGCACTGATCACGTGTATATCATGCACTGATCACGTGACTGATCATGCACTGATCACGCGGATGATCATGCACTGATCATGTGACTGATCATGCACTGATCACGTGGCTATCATGCACTGATCACGTGACTGATCATGCAATGATCACGTAGCTACCATGTACTGGTCACGTGACTGATCATGCACTGAGCACGTAATTGATCATGCACTGATCACGTGGCTTATCATGCACTGATCACGTGACTGATCATGCACTGATCACGTGACTGATCATGCACTGATCACGTGGCTATCATGCACTGCTCATGTGGCTGATCATGCAATGATCACTAGCTACCATGTACTGGTCACGTGACTGATCATGCACTGATCACGTAACTGATCATGCACTGATCACGTGGCTGATCATGCACTGATCACGTGGCTGATCATGCACTGATCACGTGGCTGATCACTGATCATGCACTGATCACGTGACTGATCATGCACTGATCACGTGACTGATCATGCACTGATCACCTGCCTGTCATGCACTGATCACGTGACAAATCATGCACTGATCACATGGCTATCATGAACTGATCACCTGGCTGATCATGCACTGATCACGTGGCTGATCATGCACTGATACCGTGACTGAGCATGGACTGATCACATGACTATCATGTAGTGATCACGTGACTTAATGGCTCTGATCATGTGAGTGATCATGCACTGATAATGTTTGCTATCATATACTGATCATGTGCCTCTGGAGGCAATAAACCAAGAGCTGAGTAGGCACGAATTATACAGTCAGCAGGCAATAATCATGGAACTCAGCTGTGAGGAATCATGCTGCTCAGCTGGCAATAATCAAGCAGCTAGCAGGCAGGAATTACGCAGCACAGCTGTCAATTGTCAAGCAGATGACAGGCAGGAATCGTGCAGCTCAGCTGGCAATTGTCAAGCAGATGAGCAGACAGTAATCACGCAGCTCAGCAGGCCCTGATCACGTGACTGAGCAGGCACTGTTCACGTGGCTGATCATACACTGATCACGTGATGATCATGCACTGATCACTTGGATATCATGCACTGATCACGTGGCTGATCATACACTGTTCACGTGTCTGACCATGCACTGATCACGTGGCTGATCATACAGTGCTCAGGTAACTGATCATGCACTGATCACGTGGCTATCATGCACTGATCACGTGGCTGAACATGCACTGTTCACGTGGCTGATCACACACCTGTCACGTGACATATCATGCACTGATCACGTGGCACTCATGCACTGATCACGTGGCTGATCATACTCTGCTCACGTAACTCATCATGCACACATCACGTGGCTATCATGCACTGCTCACGTGGCTCGTCATGGAATGATCACGTAGCTACCATATACTGGTCACGTGACTGATCATGCACAGATCACGTAAATGATCATGCACTGTTCACGTGACTGATCATGTACTGATCACGTGACTGATCATGCACTGATCACGTGGCTATCATGCTCTGCTCACGTGGCTGATCATGCAACGATCACGTAGCAACCATGTACTGGTCACGTGACTGATCATGCACTGATCACGTAATTGATCCTGCACTGATCACGTGGCTCATCATGCACTGATCACGTGGCTGATCACACATGTATCACGTGACTGATCATGCACTGATCACGTGGCTCTCATGCACTGATCACGTGGCTATCATGCACTGATCACGTGGCTGATCACACACGTATCACATGACTGATCATGCACTGATCACGTGGCTATCATGCACTGATCACGTGGCTATCATGCACTGATCACGTGGCTGATCATGCAATGATCACGTAGCTACCATGCACTGATCACGTGACTGATCATGCACTGATCACGTAATTGATCATGCACTGATCACGTGACTGATCATGCACTGATCACGTGACTGATCATGCACTGATCACGTGACTGATCATGCACTGATCACGTGGCTATCATGCACTGATCACGTGGCTGATCATGCACTGATCACGTAGCTACCATGCACTGGTCACGTGACTGATCATGCACTGATCACGTAATTGATCATGCACTGATCACGTGGCTGATCATGCACTGATCACGTGGCTGATCATGCACTGATCACGTGACTGATCATGCACTGATCACGTGACTGATCATGCACTGATCACGTGGCTATCATGCACTGATCACGTGGCTGATCATGCACTGATCACGTGCATGGTCATGCACTGATCACATGACTGATCATGCACTGATCACGTGACTGATCATGCACTGATCACGTGGCTATCATGCACTACTCACGTGGCTGATCATGCAATGATCATGTAGCTACCATGTACTGGTCACGTGACTGATCATACACCCATCAGGTGACTGATCATGCACTGATCACGTGGCTATCATGCACTGATCACGTGGCTGATCATGCACTGATCACGTGCCTGGTCATGCACTGATCACGTGACAAATCATGCACTGATCACGTGGCTATCATGCACTGATCACGTGGCTGATCATGCACTGATCACGTGGCTGATCATGCACTGATACCGTGACTGAGCATGGACTGATCACATGACTATCATGTAGTGATCACGTGACTTAATGGCGCTGATCATGTGACTGATCATGCGCTGATCATGTTTGCTATCATACACTGATCATGTGCCTCTGGAGGCAATAAACAAAGAGCTGAGTAGGCACGAATCAAACAGTCAGCAGGCAATAATCATGGAACTCAGGTGTGAGGAATCATGCTGCTCAGCTGGCAATAATCAAGCAGCTGAGCAGGCAGGAATTACGCAGCACAGCTGATAATTGTCAAGCAGATGACAGGCAGGAATCGTGCAGCTCAGCTGGCAATTGTCAAGCAGATGAGCAGACAGTAATCACGCAGCTCAGCAGGCCCTGATCACGTGACTGAGCATGCACTGTTCACGTGGCTGATCATACACTGATCACGTGACTGATCATGCACTGATCACGTGGCTATCATGCACTGATCACGTGGCTGATCATACACTGATCACGTGTCTGACCATGCACTGATCACGTGGCTGATCATGCACTGATCACGTAACTGATCATGCACTGATCACGTGGCTGATCATGCACTGATCACGTGGCTATCATGCACTGATCACGTGGCTGATCATGCACTGATCACGTGCATGATCATGCACTGATCACATGACTGATCATGCACTGATCACGTGACTGATCATGCACTGATCACGTGGCTATCATGCACTACTCACGTGGCTGATCATGCAATGATCATGTAGCTACCATGTACTGGTCACGTGACTGATCATACACCCATCAGGTGACTGATCATGCACTGATCACGTGGCTATCATGCACTGATCACGTGGCTGATCATGCACTGATCACGTGCCTGGTCATGCACTGATCACGTGACTGATCATGCACTGATCACGTGGCTGATCATGCACTGATCACGTGGCTGATCATGCACTGATCACGTGGCTGATCATGCACTGATACCGTGACTGAGCATGGACTGATCACATGACTATCATGTAGTGATCACGTGACTTAATGGCGCTGATCATGTGACTGATCATGCGCTGATCATGTTTGCTATCATACACTGATCATGTGCCTCTGGAGGCAATAAACAAAGAGCTGAGTAGGCACGAATCAAACAGTCAGCAGGCAATAATCATGGAACTCAGCTGTGAGGAATCATGCTGCTCAGCTGGCAATAATCAAGCAGCTGAGCAGGCAGGAATTACGCAGCACAGCTGACAATTGTCAAGCAGATGACAGGCAGGAATCGTGCAGCTCAGCTGGCAATTGTCAAGCAGATGAGCAGACAGTAATCACGCAGCTCAGCAGGCCCAGATCACGTGACTGAGCATGCACTGTTCACGTGGCTGATCATACACTGATCACGTAACTGATCATGCACTGATCACGTGGCTATCATGCACTGATCACGTGGCTGATCATACACTGTTCACGTGTTTGACCATGCACTGATCACGTGGCTGATCATACACTGCTCACGTAACTGATCATGCACTGATCACGTGGCTGATCATGCACTGATCACGTGGCTGATCATGCACTGATCACGTGGCTGATCATGCACTGATCACGTGACTGATCATGCACTGATCATCTGGCTATCATGCACTGATCACTGGCTATCATGCACTGATCACGTGGCTGATCATGCACTGATCACGTGACTGATCATGCACTGATCACGTCTATATCATGCACTGATCACATGACTGATCATGCACTGATCACGGATGATCATGCACTGATCATGTGACTGATCATGCACTGATCACGTGGCTATCATGCACTGATCACGTGGCTGATCATGCACTGATCACGTAGCTACCATGTACTGATCACGTGACTGATCATGCACTGATCACGTAATTGATCATGCACTGATCACGTGACTGATCATGCACTGATCACGTGACTGATCATGCACTGATCACGTGGCTGATCATGCACTGATCACGTGGCTGATCATGCACTGATCACGTGGCTGATCATGCACTGATCACGTGACTGATCATGCACTGATCACGTGACTGATCATGCACTGATCACGTGACTGATCATGCACTGATCACGTGCCTGGTCATGCACTGATCACGTGACTGATCATGCACTGATCACATAGCTATCATGAACTGATCACCTGGCTGATCATGCACTGATCACGTGGCTGATCATGCACTGATACCGTGACTGAGCATGGACTGATCACATGACTATCATGTAGTGATCACGTGACTTAATGGCGCTGATCATGTGACTGATCATGCACTGATAATGTTTGCTATCATACACTGATCATGTGCCTCTGGAGGCAATAAACAAAGAGCTGAGTAGGCACGAATTATACAGTCAGCAGGCAATAATCATGGAACTCAGCTGTGAGGAATCATGCTGCTCAGCTGGCAATAATCAAGCAGCTAGCAGGCAGGAATTACGCAGCACAGCTGGCAATTGTCAAGCAGATGACAGGCAGGAATCGTGCAGCTCAGCTGGCAATTGTCAAGCAGATGAGCAGACAGTAATCACGCAGCTCAGCAGGCCCTGATCACGTGACTGAGCAGGCACTGTTCACGTGGCTGATCATACACTGATCACGTGATGATCATGCACTGATCACTTGGATATCATGCACTGATCACGTGGCTGATCATACACTGTTCACGTGTCTGACCATGCACTGATCACGTGGCTGATCATACACTGCTCACGTAACTGATCATGCACTGATCACGTGGCTATCATGCACTGATCACGTGGCTGAACATGCACTGATCACGTGGCTGATCACACACTGTCACGTGACATATCATGCACTGATCACGTGGCTATCATGCACTGATCACGTGGCTGTCATGGAATGATCACGTAGCTACCATATACTGGTCACGTGACTGATCATGCACAGATCACGTAAATGATCATGCACTGTTCACGTGACTGATCATGTACTGATCACGTGACTGATCATGCACTGATCACGTGGCTATCATGCACTGCTCACGTGGCTGATCATGCACGATCACGTAGCAACCATGTACTGGTCACGTGACTGATCATGCACTGATCACGTAATTGATCATGCACTGATCACGTGGCTCATCATGCACTGATCACGTGGCTGATCACACATGTATCACGTGACTGATCATGCACTGATCACGTGGCTATCATGCACTGATCACGTGGCTATCATGCACTGATCACGTGGCTGATCACACACGTATCACATGACTGATCATGCACTGATCACGTGGCTATCATGCACTGATCACGTGGCTATCATGCACTGATCACGTGGCTGATCATGCAATGATCACGTAGCTACCATGTACTGGTCACGTGACTGATCATGCACTGATCACGTAATTGATCATGCACTGATCACGTGACTGATCATGCACTGATCACGTGACTGATCATGCACTGATCACGTGACTGATCATGCACTGATCACGTGGCTATCATGCACTGATCACGTGGCTGATCATGCACTGATCACGTAGCTACCATATACTGGTCACGTGACTGATCATGCACTGATCACGTAATTGATCATGCACTGATCACGTGGCTGATCATGCACTGATCACGTGGCTGATCATGCACTGATCACGTGACTGATCATGCACTGATCACGTGACTGATCATGCACTGATCACGTGGCTATCATGCACTGATCACGTGGCTGATCATGCACTGATCACGTGCCTGATCATGCACTGATCACATGACTGATCATGCACTGATCACGTGACTGATCATGCACTGATCACGTGGCTATCATGCACTACTCACGTGGCTGATCATGCAATGATCACGTAGCTACCATGTACTGGTCACGTGACTGATCATGCACTGATCACGTGACTGATCATGCACTGATCACGTGGCTATCATGCACTGATCACGTGGCTGATCATGCACTGATCACGTGACTGATCATGCACTGATCACGTGACTGATCATGCACTGATCACGTGGCTATCATGCACTGATCACGTGGCTGATCATGCACTGATCACGTGGCTGATCATGCACTGATCACGTGACTGATCATGCACTGATCACGTGACTATCATGCACTGATCACGTGGCTATCATGCACTGATCACGTGGCTGATCATGCACTGATCATGTAGCTATCATGCACTGATCACGTGACTGATCATGCACTGATCACGTGACTGATCATGCACTGATCACGTGGCTATCATGCACTGATCACGTGACTGATCATGCACTGATCACGTCTATATCATGCACTGATCACGTGACTGATCATGCACTGATCACGTGGCTGATCATGCACTGATCATGTGACTGATCATGCACTGATCACGTGGCTGATCATGCACTGATCACGTGACTGATCATGCACTGATCACGTGACTGATCATGCACTGATCACGTGACTGATCATGCACTGATCACGTGGCTATCATGCACTACTCACGTGGCTGATCATGCAATGATCATGTAGCTACCATGTACTGGTCACGTGACTGATCATACACCCATCAGGTGACTGATCATGCACTGATCACGTGGCTATCATGCACTGATCACGTGGCTGATCATGCACTGATCACCTGCCTGGTCATGCACTGATCACGTGACTGATCATGCACTGATCACGTGGCTATCATGCACTGATCACGTGGCTGATCATGCACTGATCACGTGGCTGATCATGCACTGATACCGTGACTGAGCATGGACTGATCACATGACTATCATGTAGTGATCACGTGACTTAATGGCGCTGATCATGTGACTGATCATGCGCTGATCATGTTTGCTATCATACACTGATCATGTGCCTCTGGAGGCAATAAACAAAGAGCTGAGTAGGCACGAATCAAACAGTCAGCAGGCAATAATCATGGAACTCAGGTGTGAGGAATCATGCTGCTCAGCTGGCAATAATCAAGCAGCTGAGCAGGCAGGAATTACGCAGCACAGCTGACAATTGTCAAGCAGATGACAGGCAGGAATCGTGCAGCTCAGCTGGCAATTGTCAAGCAGATGAGCAGACAGTAATCACGCAGCTCAGCAGGCCCTGATCACGTGACTGAGCATGCACTGTTCACGTGGCTGATCATACACTGATCACGTGACTGATCATGCACTGATCACGTGGCTATCATGCACTGATCACGTGGCTGATCATACACTGATCACGTAACTGATCATGCACTGATCACGTGGCTGATCATGCACTGATCACGTGGCTGATCATGCACTGATCACGTGTCTGATCATGCACTGATCACGTGGCTGATCATGCACTGATCACGTGACTGATCATGCACTGATCACGTGGCTATCATGCACTGATCACGTGGCTGATCATGCACTGATCACGTGGCTGATCATGCACTGTCACGTGACTATCATGCACTGATCACGTGGCACTCATGCACTGATCACGTGGCTGATCATGCACTGATCACGTGACTGATCATGCACTGATCACGTGGCTATCATGCACTGATCACGTGGCTGTCATGCACTGATCACGTAGCTACCATGTACTGGTCACGTGACTGATCATGCACTGATCACGTAAATGATCATGCACTGATCACGTGACTGATCATGCACTGATCACGTGACTGATCATGCACTGATCACGTGGCTGATCATGCACTGATCACGTGACTGATCATGCACTGATCACGTGGCTGATCATGCACTGATCACGTGGCTGATCATGCACTGATCACGTGACTATCATGCACTGATCACGTGACTGATCATGCACTGATCACGTGGCTATCATGCACTGATCACGTGGCTGATCATGCACTGATCACGTGACTGATCATGCACTGATCACGTGACTGATCATGCACTGATCACGTGAATGATCATGCACTGATCACGTGGCTATCATGCACTGATCACGTGGATATCATGCACTGATCACGTGGCTGATCACACACTATCACGTGACTGATCATGCACTGATCACGTGGCTGATCATGCACTGATCACGTGGCTGATCATGCACTGATCACGTGGCTGATCATGCACTGATCACGTGACTGATCATGCACTGATCACGTGGCTGATCATGCACTGATCACGTGCCTGATCATGCACTGATCACGTGGCTGATCATGCACTGATCACGTAACTGATCATGCACTGATCACGTGGCTATCATGCACTGATCACGTGGCTGATCATGCACTGATCACGTGGCTGATCACACACTGTCACGTGACTATCATGCACTGATCACGTGGTACTCATGCACTGATCACGTGGCTGATCATACACTGATCACGTAACTGATCATGCACACATCACGTGGCTATCATGCACTGCTCACGTGGCTGTCATGCAATGATCACGAAGCTACATATACTGGTCACGTGACTGATCATGCACTGATCACGTAAATGATCATGCACTGATCACGTGACTGATCATGCACTGATCACGTGACTGATCATGCACTGATCACGTGGCTATCATGCACTGATCACGTGGCTGATCATGCACTGATCACGTAGCAACCATGTACTGGTCACGTGACTGATCATGCACTGATCACGTAATTGATCATGCACTGATCACGTGGCTCATCATGCACTGATCACGTGGCTGATCACACACGTATCACGTGACTGATCATGCACTGATCACGTGACTAATCATGCACTGATCACGTGGCTATCATGCACTGATCACGTGGATATCATGCACTGATCACGTGGCTGATCACACACTATCACGTGACTGATCATGCACTGATCACGTGGCTATCATGCACTGATCACGTGGCTGATCATGCAATGATCACGTGCCTGATCATGCACTGATCACATGACTGATCATGCACTGATCACGTGACTGATCATGCACTGATCACGTGGCTATCATGCACTGATCACGTGGCTGATCATGCACTGATCATGTAGCTACATGCACTGATCACGTGACTGATCATGCACTGATCACGTGACTGATCATGCACTGATCACGTGGCTATCATGCACTGATCACGTGGCTGATCATGCACTGATACCGTGACTGAGCATGGACTGATCACATGACTATCATGTAGTGATCACGTGACTTAATGGCGCTGATCATGTGACTGATCATGCGCTGATCATGTTTGCTATCATACACTGATCATGTGCCTCTGGAGGCAATAAACAAAGAGCTGAGTAGGCACGAATCAAACAGTCAGCAGGCAATAATCATGGAACTCAGGTGTGAGGAATCATGCTGCTCAGCTGGCAATAATCAAGCAGCTGAGCAGGCAGGAATTACGCAGCACAGCTGGCAATTGTCAAGCAGATGAGCAGACAGTAATCACGCAGCTCAGCAGGCCCTGATCACGTGACTGAGCATGCACTGTTCACGTGGCTGATCATACACTGATCACGTGATGATCATGCACTGATCACTTGGATATCATGCACTGATCACGTGGCTGATCATACACTGTTCACGTGTCTGACCATGCACTGATCACGTGGCTGATCATACACTGCTCACGTAACTGATCATGCACTGATCACGTGGCTATCATGCACTGATCACGTGGCTGAACATGCACTGTTCACGTGGCTGATCACACACCTGTCACGTGACATATCATGCACTGATCACGTGGCACTCATGCACTGATCACGTGGCTGATCATACTCTGCTCACGTAACTCATCATGCACACATCACGTGGCTATCATGCACTGCTCACGTGGCTCGTCATGGAATGATCACGAAGCTACCATATACTGGTCACGTGACTGATCATGCACAGATCACGTAAATGATCATGCACTGTTCACGTGACTGATCATGTACTGATCACGTGACTGATCATGCACTGATCACGTGGCTATCATGCACTGCTCACGTGGCTGATCATGCACTGATCACGTAGCAACCATGTACTGGTCACGTGACTGATCATGCACTGATCACGTAATTGATCATGCACTGATCACGTGGCTCATCATGCACTGATCACGTGGCTGATCACACACGTATCACGTGACTGATCATGCACTGATCACGTGACTAATCATGCACTGATCACGTGGCTATCATGCACTGATCACGTGGATATCATGCACTGATCACGTGTCTGATCACACATGTATCACGTGACTGATCATGCACTGATCACGTGGCTATCATGCACTGATCACGTGACTGATCATGCACTGATCACGTGACTGATCATGCACTGATCACGTGACTGATCATGCACTGATCACGTGGCTATCATGCACTGATCACGTGGCTGATCATGCACTGATCACGTGGCTATCATGCACTGATCACATGACTGATCATGCACTGATCACATAATTGATCATGCACTGATCACGTGGCTTATCATGCACTGATCATGTGACTGATCATGTGCTGATCATGTTTGGTGTCATACACTGATCATGTGCCTCTGGAGGCAATGAACAAAGAGGTGAGTAGGCACGAATCAGTCAGCAGGCAATAATCATGGAACTCAGCTGTGAGAAATCATGCTGCTCAGCTGGCAATAATCAAGCAGATGAGCAGGCAGGAATTACGCAGCACAGCTGGCAATTGTCAAGCAGATGACAGGCAGGAATCGTGCAGCTCAGCTGGCAATTGTCAAGCAGATGAGCAGACAGTAATCACGCAGCTCAGCAGGCCCTGATCACGTGACTGAGCATGCACTGTTCACGTGGCTGATCACACACTGATCACGTGACTGATCATGCACTGATCACGTGACTGATCATGCACTGATCACGTGGCTATCATGCACTGATCACGTGGCTGATCATGCACTGATCACGGGACTGATCATGCACTGATCACGGGCTATCATGCACTGACTACATGACTGACATGCACTGATCACGTGGCTGATCATGCACTGATCACGTGACTGATCATGCACTGATCACGTGACTGATCATGCACTGATCACGTGGCTGATCATGCACTGATCACGTGGCTATCATGCACTGATCACGTGGCTGATCATGCACTGATCACGTGGCTGATCATGCACTGATCACGTGACTGATCATGCACTGATCACGTGACTGATCATGCACTGATCACGTGGCTATCATGCACTGATCACTGGCTGATCATGCACTGATCACGTGCCTGATCATGCACTGATCACATGACTGATCATGCACTGATCACGTGACTGATCATGCACTGATCACGTGGCTATCATGCACTACTCACGTGGCTGATCATGCAATGATCATGTAGCTACCATGTACTGGTCACGTGACTGATCATACACCCATCAGGTGACTGATCATGCACTGATCACGTGGCTATCATGCACTGATCACGTGGCTGATCATGCACTGATCACGTGCCTGATCATGCACTGATCACGTGACTGATCATGCACTGATCACGTGGCTATCATGCACTGATCACGTGGCTGATCATGCACTGATCACGTGGCTGATCATGCACTGATACCGTGACTGAGCATGGACTGATCACATGACTATCATGTAGTGATCACGTGACTTAATGGCGCTGATCATGTGACTGATCATGCACTGATCATGTTTGCTATCATACACTGATCATGTGCCTCTGGAGGCAATAAACAAAGAGCTGAGTAGGCACGAATCAAACAGTCAGCAGGCAATAATCATGGAACTCAGGTGTGAGGAATCATGCTGCTCAGCTGGCAATTGTCAAGCAGATGAGCAGGCAGTAATCACGCAGCTCAGCAGGCCTGATCACGTGACTGAGCATGCACTGTTCACGTGGCTGATCATACACTGATCACGTGATGATCATGCACTGATCACTTGGATATCATGCACTGATCACGTGGCTGATCATACACTGTTCACGTGTCTGACCATGCACTGATCACGTGGCTGATCATACACTGCTCACGTAACTGATCATGCACTGATCACGTGGCTATCATGCACTGATCACGTGGCTGAACATGCACTGTTCACGTGGCTGATCACACACCTGTCACGTGACATATCATGCACTGATCACGTGGCACTCATGCACTGATCACGTGGCTGATCATACTCTGCTCACGTAACTCATCATGCACACATCACGTGGCTATCATGCACTGCTCACGTGGCTCGTCATGGAATGATCACGTAGCTACCATATACTGGTCACGTGACTGATCATGCACAGATCACGTAAATGATCATGCACTGTTCACGTGACTGATCATGTACTGATCACGTGACTGATCATGCACTGATCACGTGGCTATCATGCACTGCTCACGTGGCTGATCATGCAACGATCACGTAGCAACCATGTACTGGTCACGTGACTGATCATGCACTGATCACGTAATTGATCATGCACTGATCACGTGGCTCATCATGCACTGATCACGTGGCTGATCATGCACTGATCACGTGGCTATCATGCACTGATCACGTGGCTATCATGCACTGATCACGTGGCTGATCATGCAATGATCACGTATCTACCATGCACTGATCACGTGACTGATCATGCACTGATCACGTGACTGATCATGCACTGATCACGTGGCTGATCATGCACTGATCACGTGGCTGATCACACACGTATCACGTGACTGATCATGCACTGATCACGTGAATGATCATGCACTGATCACGTGGCTATCATGCACTGATCACGTGGCTATCATGCACTGATCACGTGGCTGATCACACACTGATCACGTGACTGATCATGCACTGATCACGTGGCTGATCATGCACTGATCACACAGCTACATGTACTGATCACATGACTGATCATGCACTGATCACATGACTGATCATGCACTGATCACGTGGCTTATCATGCATTGATCATGTGACTGATCATGCACTGATCATGTTTGGTGTCATACACTGATCATGTGCCTCTGGAGGCAATGAACAAAGAGCTGAGTAGGCACGAATCAGTCAGCAGGCAATAATCATGGAACTCAGCTGTGAGGAATCATGCTGCTCAGCTGGCAATAATCAAGCAGATGAGCAGGCAGGAATTATGCAGCACAGGTGGCAATTGTCAAGCAGATGACAGGCAGGAATCGTGCAGCTCAGCTGGCAATTGTCAAGCAGATGAGCAGACAGTAATCACGCAGCTCAGCAGGCCCTGATCACGTGACTGAGCATGCACTGTTCACGTGGCTGATCATACACCGATCACGTGACTGATCATGCACTGATCACGTGGCTATCATGCACTGATCACGTGGCTGATCATGCACTGATCACGTGATGATCATGCACTGATCACGTGGCTGATCATGCACTGATCACGTGGCTGATCATGCACTGATCACGTGGCTATCATGCACTGATCACGTGGCTGATCATGCACTGATCACGGGACTGATCATGCACTGATCACGGGCTATCATGCACTGATCACATGACTCACATGCACTGATCACGTGGATGATCATGCACTGATCACGTGACTGATCATGCACTGATCACGTGACTGATCATGCACTGATCACGTGGCTGATCATGCACTGATCACGTGACTGATCATGCACTGATCACGTGGCTGATCATGCACTGATCACGTGGCTGATCATGCACTGATCACGTGGCTATCATGCACTGATCACGTGGCTGATCATGCACTGATCACGTGACTGATCATGCACTGATCACGTGGCTATCATGCACTGATCACGTGGCTATCATGCACTGATCACGTGGCTGATCATGCACTGATCACGTGACTGATCATGCACTGATCACGTCTATCATGCACTGATCACGTGACTGATCATGCACTGATCACGTGGATGATCATGCACTGATCACGTGACTGATCATGCACTGATCACGTGGCTATCATGCACTGATCACGTGGCTGATCATGCACTGATCACGTGGCTACATGCACTGATCACGTGACTGATCATGCACTGATCACGTGGCTGATCATGCACTGATCACGTGACTGATCATGCACTGATCACGTGACTGATCATGCACTGATCACGTGGCTATCATGCACTGATCACGTGGCTGATCATGCACTGATCACGTGCCTGATCATGCACAGATCACGTGACTGATCATGCACTGATCACGTGACTGATCATGCACTGATCACGTGGCTATCATGCACTGATCACGTGGCTGATCATGCACTGATCACGTAGCTATCATGCACTGATCACGTGACTGATCATGCACTGATCACGTGACTGATCATACACTAATCATGTGACAGATCATGCACTGATCACGTGGCTGATCATGCACTGATACCGTGACTGAGCATGGACTGATCACATGACTATCATGTAGTGATCACGTGACTTAATGGCGCTGATCATGTGACTGATCATGCGCTGATCATGTTTGCTATCATACACTGATCATGTGCCTCTGGAGGCAATAAACAAAGAGCTGAGTAGGCACGAATCAAACAGTCAGCAGGCAATAATCATGGAACTCAGGTGTGAGGAATCATGCTGCTCAGCTGGCAATAATCAAGCAGCTGAGCAGGCAGGAATTACGCAGCACAGCTGGCAATTGTCAAGCAGATGACAGGCAGGAATCGTGCAGCTCAGCTGGCAATTGTCAAGCAGATGAGCAGACAGTAATCACGCAGCTCAGCAGGCCCAGATCACGTGACTGAGCATGCACTGTTCACGTGGCTGATCATGCACTGATCACGTGGCTGATCATGCACTGATCACGTGGCTGATCATGCACTGATCACGTGGCTGATCATGCACTGATCACGTGACTGATCATGCACTGATCACGTGGCTGATCATGCACTGATCACGTGGCTGATCATGCACTGATCACGTGGCTGATCATGCACTGATCACGTGGCTGATCATGCACTGATCACGTGACTGATCATGCACTGATCACGTGGCTGATCATGCACTGATCACGTGGCTATCATGCACTGATCACGTGGCTGATCATGCACTGATCACGTAGCTATCATGCACTGATCACGTGACTGATCATGCACTGATCACGTGGCTATCATGCACTGATCACGTGGCTGATCATGCACTGATCACGTGACTGATCATGCACTGATCACGTGGCTGATCATGCACTGATCACGTGACTGATCATGCACTGATCACGTGACTGATCATGCACTGATCACGTGGCTATCATGCACTGATCACGTGGCTGATCATGCATGATCACGCAGCTACCATGTACTGGTCACGTGACTGATCATGCACTGATCACGTGACTGATCATGCACTGATCACGTGGCTATCATGCACTGATCACGTGGCTGATCATGCACTGATCACGTAGCTATCATGTACTGATCACGTGACTGATCATGCACTGATCACGTGACTGATCATGCACTGATCACGTGGCTGATCATGCACTGATCACGTGGCTGATCATGCACTGATCACGTGGCTGATCATGCACTGATCACGTGACTGATCATGCACTGATCACGTGACTGATCATGCACTGATCACGTGGCTATCATGCACTGATCACGTGGCTGATCATGCACTGATCACGTGCCTGATCATGCACTGATCACATGACTGATCATGCACTGATCACGTGACTGATCATGCACTGATCACGTGGCTATCATGCACTACTCACGTGGCTGATCATGCAATGATCATGTAGCTACCATGTACAGGTCACGTGACTGATCATACACCCATCAGGTGATGATCATGCACTGATCACGTGGCTGATCATGCACTGATCACCTGCCTGATCATGCACTGATCACGTGACAAATCATGCACTGATCACATAGCTATCATGAACTGATCACCTGGCTGATCATGCACTGATCACGTGGCTGATCATGCACTGATACCGTGACTGAGCATGGACTGATCACATGACTATCATGTAGTGATCACGTGACTTAATGGCGCTGATCATGTGACTGATCATGCGCTGATCATGTTTGCTATCATACACTGATCATGTGCCTCTGGAGGCAATAAACAAAGAGCTGAGTAGGCACGAATCAAACAGTCAGCAGGCAATAATCATGGAACTCAGGTGTGAGGAATCATGCTGCTCAGCTGGCAATAATCAAGCAGCTGAGCAGGCAGGAATTACGCAGCACAGCTGGCAATTGTCAAGCAGATGACAGGCAGGAATCGTGCAGCTCAGCTGGCAATTGTCAAGCAGATGAGCAGACAGTAATCACGCAGCTCAGCAGGCCCTGATCACGTGACTGAGCATGCACTGTTCACGTGGCTGATCATACACTGATCACGTGATGATCATGCACTGATCACTTGGATATCATGCACTGATCACGTGGCTGATCATACACTGTTCACGTGTCTGACCATGCACTGATCACGTGGCTGATCATACACTGCTCAGGTCACTGATCATGCACTGATCACGTGGCTATCATGCACTGATCACGTGGCTGAACATGCACTGTTCACGTGGCTGATCACACACCTGTCACGTGACATATCATGCACTGATCACGTGGCACTCATGCACTGATCACGTGGCTGATCATACTCTGCTCACGTAACTGATCATGCACACATCACGTGGCTATCATGCACTGCTCACGTGGCTCGTCATGGAATGATCACGTAGCTACCATATACTGGTCACGTGACTGATCATGCACAGATCACGTAAATGATCATGCACTGTTCACGTGACTGATCATGTACTGATCACGTGACTGATCATGCACTGATCACGTGGCTATCATGCTCAGCTCACGTGGCTGATCATGCAAGATCACGTAGCAACCATGTACTGGTCACGTGACTGATCATGCACTGATCACGTAATTGATCCTGCACTGATCACGTGGCTCATCATGCACTGATCACGTAGCTGATCACACATGTATCACGTGACTGATCATGCACTGATCACGTGGCTCTCATGCACTGATCATGTGGCTATCATGCACTGATCACGTGGCTATCATGCACTGATCACGTGGCTGATCATGCACTGATCACGTAGCTACCATGTACTGATCACGTGACTGATCATGCACTGATCACGTGGCTGATCATGCACTGATCACGTGGCTGATCATGCACTGATCACGTGGCTGATCATGCACTGATCACGTGACTGATCATGCACTGATCACGTGACTGATCATGCACTGATCACGTGGCTGATCATGCACTGATCACGTGGCTATCATGCACTGATCACGTGGCTGATCACACACTGATCACGTGACTGATCATGCACTGATCACGTGGCTGATCATGCACTGATCACGTGGCTGATCATGCACTGATCACGTGGCTGATCATGCACTGATCACGTGGCTGATCATGCACTGATCACGTAGCTATCATGCACTGATCACGTGACTGATCATGCACTGATCACGTGATTGATCATGCACTGATCACGTGGCTGATCATGCACTGATCACGTGGCTGATCACACTGATCACGTGACTGATCATGCACTGATCACGTGACTGATCATGCACTGATCACGTGGCTATCATGCACTGATCACGTGGATATCATGCACTGATCACGTGGCTGATCATCACACGTATCACGTGACTGATCATGCACTGATCACGTGGCTATCATGCACTGATCACGTGGCTATCATGCACTGATCACGTGGCTGATCATGCAATGATCACGTAGCTACCATGCACTGATCACGTGACTGATCATGCACTGATCACGTAACTGATCATGCACTGATCACGTGACTGATCATGCACTGATCACGTGACTGATCATGCACTGATCACGTGACTGATCATGCACTGATCACGTGGCTATCATGCACTGATCACGTGGCTGATCATGCACTGATCACGCAGCTACCATGCACTGATCACGTGACTGATCATGCACTGATCACGTAACTGATCATGCACTGATCACGTGGCTTATCATGCACTGATCATGTGACTGATCATGTGCTGATCATGTTTGGTGTCATACACTGATCATGTGCCTCTGGAGGCAATGAACAAAGAGCTGAGTAGGCAGAAATCATCAGCAGGCTATAATCATGGAACTCAGCTCTGAGAAATCATGCTGCTCAGCTGGCAATAATCAAGTAGATGAGCAGGCAGGAATTACGCAGCACAGGTGGCAATTGTCAAGCAGATGACAGGCAGGAATCGTGCAGCTCAGCTGGCAATGGTCAAGCAGATGAGCAGACAGTAATCACGCAGCTCAGCAGGCCCTGATCACGTGACTGAGCATGCACTGTTCACGTGGCTGATCATACACTGATCACGTGACTGATCATGCACTGATCACGTGACTGATCATGCACTGATCACGTGGCTATCATGCACTGATCACGTGGCTGACATGCACTGATCACGTGGCTGATCATGCACTGATCACGTGGCTGATCATGCACTGATCACGTGACTGATCATGCACTGATCACGTGACTGATCATGCACTGATCACGTGGCTATCATGCACTGCTCACGTGGCTGATCATGTGATGATCACGCAGCTACCATGTACTGGTCACGTGACTGATCATGCACTGATCACGTGACTGATCATGCACTGATCACGTGGCTATCATGCACTACTCACGTGGCTGTTCATGCAATGATCACGTAGCTACCATGTACTGGTCACGTGAATGATCATGCACTGATCACGTGACTGATCATGCACTGATCACGTGGCTGATCATGCACTGATCACGTGGCTGATCATGCACTGATCACGTGGCTGATCATGCACTGATACCGTGACTGAGCATGGACTGATCACATGACTATCATGTAGTGATCACGTGACTTAATGGTGCTGATCATGTGACTGATCATGCGCTGATCATGTTTGCTATCATACACTGATCATGTGCCTCTGGAGGCAATAAACAAAGAGCTGAGTAGGCACGAATCAAACAGTCAGCAGGCAATAATCATGGAACTCAGCTGTGAGGAATCATGCTGCTCAGCTGGCAATAATCAAGCAGCTGAGCAGGCAGGAATTACGCAGCACAGCTGGCAATTGTCAAGCAGATGACAGGCAGGAATCATGCAGCTCAGCTGGCAATTGTCAAGCAGATGAGCAGACAGTAATCACGCAGCTCAGCAGGCCCTGATCACGTGACTGAGCATGCACTGTTCACGTGGCTGATCATACACTGATCACGTGATTGATCATGCACTGATCACTTGGATATCATGCACTGATCACGTGGCTGATCATACACTGTTCACGTGTCTGACCATGCACTGATCACGTGGCTGATCATACACTGATCACGTAACTGATCATGCACTGATCACGTGGCTGATCATGCACTGATCACGTGGCTGATCATGCACTGATCACGTGGCTATCATGCACTGGTCACGTGACTGATCATGCACTGATCACGTGACTGATCATGCACTGATCACGTGGCTGATCATGCACTGATCACGTGACTGATCATGCACTGATCACGTGACTGATCATGCACTGATCACGTGGCTATCATGCACTGCTCACGTGGCTGATCATGCACTGATCACGCAGCTACCATGTACTGGTCACATGACTGATCATGCACTGATCACGTAATTGATCATGCACTGATCACGTGGCTTATCATGCACTGATCATGTGACTGATCATGTGCTGATCATGTTTGGTGTCACACACTGATCATGTGCATCTGGAGGCAATGAACAAAGAGCTGAGTAGGCAGGCTATAATCATGGAACTCAGCTCTGAGAAATCATGCTGCTCAGCTGGCAATAATCAAGTAGATGAGCAGGCAGGAATTATGCAGCACAGGTGGCAATTGTCAAGGAGATGACAGGCAGGAATCGTGCAGCTCAGCTGGCAATTGTCAAGCAGATGAGCAGACAGTAATCACGCAGCTCAGCAGGCCCTGATCACGTGACTGAGCATGCACTGTTCACGTGGCTGATCACACACTGATCACGTGACTGATCATGCACTGATCACGTGGCTGTCATGCACTGATCACGTGGCTATCATGCACTGATCACGTGGCTGATCATGCACTGATCACGTGACTGATCATGCACTGATCACGTGGCTATCATGCACTGATCACGTGGCTGATCATGCACTGATCACGGGACTGATCATGCACTGATCACGGGCTATCATGCACTGACACATGACTGATCATGCACTGATCACGTGATGATCATGCACTGATCACGTGACTGATCATGCACTGATCACGTGACTGATCATGCACTGATCACGTGGCTGATCATGCACTGATCACGTGGCTGATCATGCACTGATCACGTGGCATCATGCACTGATCACGTGGCTGATCATGCACTGATCACGTGACTGATCATGCACTGATCACGTGGCTATCATGCACTGATCACGTGGCTGATCATGCATGATCACGTAGCTATCATGCACTGATCACGTGACTGATCATGCACTGATCACGTGACTGATCATGCACTGATCACGTGACTGATCATGCACTGATCACGTGGCTATCATGCACTGATCACGTGGCTGATCATGCACTGATCACGTAGCTACCATGCACTGATCACGTGACTGATCATGCACTGATCACGTAATTGATCATGCACTGATCACGTGGCTGATCATGCACTGATCACGTGGCTGATCATGCACTGATCACGTGACTGATCATGCACTGATCACGTGACTGATCATGCACTGATCACGTGGCTATCATGCACTGATCACGTGGCTGATCATGCACTGATCACGTGCCTGATCATGCACTGATCACATGACTGATCATGCACTGATCACGTGACTGATCATGCACTGATCACGTGGCTATCATGCACTACTCACGTGGCTGATCATGCAATGATCATGTAGCTACCATGTACTGGTCACGTGACTGATCATACACCCATCAGGTGACTGATCATGCACTGATCACGTGGCTGATCATGCACTGATCACGTGCCTGATCATGCACTGATCACGTGACTGATCATGCACTGATCACGTGGCTATCATGCACTGATCACGTGGCTGATCATGCACTGATCACGTGGCTGATCATGCACTGATACCGTGACTGAGCATGGACTGATCACATGACTATCATGTAGTGATCACGTGACTTAATGGCACTGATCATGTGACTGATCATGCGCTGATCATGTTTGCTATCATACACTGATCATGTGCCTCTGGAGGCAATAAACAAAGAGCTGAGTAGGCACGAATCAAACAGTCAGCAGGCAATAATCATGGAACTCAGGTGTGAGGAATCATGCTGCTCAGCTGGCAATAATCAAGCAGCTGAGCAGGCAGGAATTACGCAGCACAGCTGGCAATTGTCAAGCAGATGACAGGCAGGAATCATGCAGCTCAGCTGGCAATTGTCAAGCAGATGAGCAGACAGTAATCACGCAGCTCAGCAGGCCCTGATCACGTGACTGAGCATGCACTGTTCACGTGGCTGATCATACACTGATCACGTGACTGATCATGCACTGATCACGTGGATATCATGCACTGATCACGTGGCTGATCATACACTGATCACGTGTCTGACCATGCACTGATCACGTGGCTGATCATGCACTGATCACGTGGCTGATCATGCACTGATCACGTGGCTATCATGCACTGATCACGTGGCTGATCATGCACTGATCACGTGGCTATCATGCACTGATCACGTGACTGATCATGCACTGATCACGTGGCTGATCATGCACTGATCACGTGGCTGATCATGCACTGATCACGTAGCTACCATGCACTGATCACGTGACTGATCATGCACTGATCACGTGACTGATCATGCACTGATCACGTGGCTTATCATGCACTGATCATGTGACTGATCATGCACTGATCATGTTTGGTGTCACACACTGATCATGTGCCTCTGGAGGCAATGAACATAGAGCTGAGTAGGCACGAATCAGTCAGCAGGCTATAATCATGGAACTCAGCTCTGAGAAATCATGCTGCTCAGCTGGCAATAATCAAGTAGATGAGCAGGCAGGAATTACGCAGCACAGGTGGCAATTGTCAAGCAGATGACAGGCAGGAATCGTGCAGCTCAGCTGGCAATTGTCAAGCAGATGAGCAGACAGTAATCACGCAGCTCAGCAGGCCCTGATCACGTGACTGATCATGCACTGTTCACGTGGCTGATCATGCACTGATCACGTGACTGATCATGCACTGATCACGTGGCTATCATGCACTGATCACGTGGCTGATCACACATGATCACGTGACTGATCATGCACTGATCACGTGGCTGATCATGCACTGATCACGTGGCTGATCATGCACTGATCACGTGGCTATCATGCACTGATCACGTGGCTGATCATGCACTGATCACGTAGCTACCATGTACTGGTCACGTGACTGATCATGCACTGATCACGTAATTGATCATGCACTGATCACGTGGCTGATCATGCACTGATCACGTGGCTGATCACACACGATCACGTGACTGATCATGCACTGATCACGTGACTGATCATGCACTGATCACGTGGCTATCATGCACTGATCACGTGGATATCATGCACTGATCACGTGGCTGATCATCACACTATCACGTGACTGATCATGCACTGATCACGTGGCTATCATGCACTGATCACGTGGCTATCATGCACTGATCACGTGGCTGATCATGCAATGATCACGTAGCTACCATGCACTGGTCACGTGACTGATCATGCACTGATCACGTGATTGATCATGCACTGATCACGTGACTGATCATGCACTGATCACGTGACTGATCATGCACTGATCACGTGACTGATCATGCACTGATCACGTGGCTATCATGCACTGATCACGTGGCTGATCATGCACTGATCACGCAGCTACCATGCACTGATCACATGACTGATCATGCACTGATCACATAACTGATCATGCACTGATCACGTGGCTTATCATGCACTGATCATGTGACTGATCATGTGCTGATCATGTTTGGTGTCATACACTGATCATGTGCCTCTGGAGGCAATGAACAAAGAGCTGAGTAGGCACGAATCAGTCAGCAGGCTATAATCATGGAACTCAGCTCTGAGAAATCATGCTGCTCAGCTGGCAATAATCAAGCAGATGAGCAGGCAGGAATTACGCAGCACAGGTGGCAATTGTCAAGCAGATGACAGGCAGGAATCGTGCAGCTCAGCTGGCAATTGTCAAGCAGATGAGCAGACAGTAATCACGCAGCTCAGCAGGCCCTGATCACGTGACTGAGCATGCACTGTTCACGTGGCTGATCATACACTGATCACGTGACTGATCATGCACTGATCACGTGACTGATCATGCACTGATCACGTGGCTGATCATGCACTGATCACGTGGCTGATCATGCACTGATCACGGGACTGATCATGCACTGATCACGTGCTATCATGCACTGATACATGACTGACATGCACTGATCACGTGGCTGATCATGCACTGATCACGTGACTGATCATGCACTGATCACGTGGCTGATCATGCACTGATCACGTGGCTGATCATGCACTGATCACGTGGCTATCATGCACTGCTCACGTGGCTGATCATGCAATGATCACGTAGCTACATGTACTGATCACGTGACTGATCATGCACTGATCACGTAATTGATCATGCACTGATCACGTGGCTGATCATGCACTGATCACGTGGCTGATCATGCACTGATCACGTGACTGATCATGCACTGATCACGTGACTGATCATGCACTGATCACGTGGCTATCATGCACTGATCACGTGGCTGATCATGCACTGATCACGTGCCTGATCATGCACTGATCACGTGGCTGATCATGCACTGATCACGTGACTGATCATGCACTGATCACGTGGCTGATCATGCACTGATCACGTGGCTATCATGCACTGATCACGTGGCTGATCATGCACTGATCACGTAGCTACCATGTACTGGTCACGTGACTGATCATGCACTGATCACGTAATTGATCATGCACTGATCACGTGGCTGATCATGCACTGATCACGTGGCTGATCATGCACTGATCACGTGACTGATCATGCACTGATCACGTGACTGATCATGCACTGATCACGTGGCTATCATGCACTGATCACGTGGCTGATCATGCACTGATCACGTGCCTGATCATGCACTGATCACGTGGCTGATCATGCACTGATCACGTGACTGATCATGCACTGATCACGTGTCTGATCATGCACTGATCACGTGGCTATCATGCACTGATCACGTGGCTGATCATGCATGATCACGCAGCTACCATGTACTGATCACGTGACTGATCATGCACTGATCACGTGACTGATCATGCACTGATCACGTGGCTATCATGCACTGATCACGTGGCTGATCATGCAATGATCATGTAGCTACCATGTACAGATCACGTGAATGATCATGCACTGATCAGGTGACTGATCATGCACTGATCACGTAATTGATCATGCACTGATCACGTGGCTGATCATGCACTGATCACGTGGCTGATCATGCACTGATCACGTGACTGATCATGCACTGATCACGTGACTGATCATGCACTGATCACGTGGCTATCATGCACTGATCACGTGGCTGATCATGCACTGATCACGTGCCTGATCATGCACTGATCACATGACTGATCATGCACTGATCACGTGACTGATCATGCACTGATCACGTGGCTATCATGCACTGATCACGTGGCTGATCATGCACTGATCACGTAGCTACCATGCACTGGTCACGTGACTGATCATACACTGATCACGTGACGATCATGCACTGATCACGTGGCTGATCATGCACTGATCACGTGGCTGATCATGCACTGATCACGTGACTGATCATGCACTGATCACGTGGCTATCATGCACTGATCACGTGGCTGATCATGCACTGATCACGTGGCTGATCATGCACTGATCACGTGGCTGATCACACATGATCACGTGACTGATCATGCACTGATCACGTGGCTGATCATGCACTGATCACGTGGCTGATCATGCACTGATCACGTGGCTATCATGCACTGATCACGTGGCTGATCATGCAATGATCACGTAACTACCATGTACTGGTCACGTGACTGATCATGCACTGATCACGTAATTGATCATGCACTGATCACGTGGCTCATCATGCACTGATCACGTGGCTGATCACACACGTATCACGTGACTGATCATGCACTGATCACGTGACTAATCATGCACTGATCACGTGGCTATCATGCACTGATCACGTGGATATCATGCACTGATCACGTGGCTGATCACACACGTATCACGTGACTGATCATGCACTGATCACGTGGCTATCATGCACTGATCACGTGGCTATCATGCACTGATCACGTGGCTGATCATGCAATGATCACGTAGCTATCATGCACTGTCACGTGACTGATCATGCACTGATCAGTGATTGATCATGCACTGATCACGTGACTGATCATGCACTGATCACGTGACTGATCATGCACTGATCACGTGACTGATCATGCACTGATCACGTGGCTATCATGCACTGATCACGTGGCTGATCATGCACTGATCACGCAGCTATCATGCACTGATCACATGACTGATCATGCACTGATCACATGACTGATCATGCACTGATCACGTGGCTTATCATGCATTGATCATGTGACTGATCATGTGCTGATCATGTTTGGTGTCATACACTGATCATGTGCCTCTGGAGGCAATGAACAAAGAGCTGAGTAGGCACGAATCAGTCAGCAGGCAATAATCATGGAACTCAGCTGTGAGAAATCATGCTGCTCAGCTGGCAATAATCAAGCAGATGAGCAGGCAGGAATTACGCAGCACAGGTGGCAATTGTCAAGCAGATGACAGGCAGGAATCGTGCAGCTCAGCTGGCAATTGTCAAGCAGATGAGCAGACAGTAATCACGCAGCTCAGCAGGCCCTGATCACGTGACTGAGCATGCACTGTTCACGTGGCTGATCACACACTGATCACGTGACTGATCATGCACTGATCACGTGACTGATCATGCACTGATCACGTGGCTATCATGCACTGATCACGTGGCTGATCATACACTGATCACGGGACTGATCATGCACTGATCACGGGCTATCATGCACTGACTACATGACTGACATGCACTGATCACGTGGCTGATCATGCACTGATCACGTGACTGATCATGCACTGATCACGTGGCTATCATGCACTGATCACGTGGCTGATCATGCAATGATCACGTAGCTACCATGCACTGATCACGTGACTGATCATGCACTGATCACGTAATTGATCATGCACTGATCACGTGGCTGATCATGCACTGATCACGTGGCTGATCATGCACTGATCACGTGACTGATCATGCACTGATCACGTGACTGATCATGCACTGATCACGTGGCTATCATGCACTGATCACGTGGCTGATCATGCACTGATCACGTGCCTGATCATGCACTGATCACGTGGCTGATCATGCACTGATCACGTGACTGATCATGCACTGATCACGTGACTGATCATGCACTGATCACGTGGCTATCATGCACTGATCACGTGGCTGATCATGCACTGATCACGTGGCTATCATGCACTGATCACGTGACTGATCATGCACTGATCACGTGGCTGATCATGCACTGATCACGTGGCTGATCATGCACTGATCACGTGGCTGATCATGCGATGATCACGCAGCTACCATGTACTGGTCACATGACTGATCATGCACTGATCACGTGACTGATCATGCAGTGATCACGTGGCTATCATGCACTACTCACGTGGCTGATCATGCAATGATCATGTAGCTACCATGTACAGGTCACGTGAATGATCATACACCCATCAGGTGACTGATCATGCACTGATCACGTGGCTATCATGCACTGATCACGAGACTGATCATGCACTGATCACGTCTATATCATGCACTGATCACATGACTGCCCATGCACTGATCACGTGGATGATCATACACTAATCATGTGACAGATCATGCACTGATCACGTGGCTGATCATGCACTGATACCGTGACTGAGCATGGACTGATCACATGACTATCATGTAGTGATCACGTGACTTAATGGCGCTGATCATGTGACTGATCATGCGCTGATCATGTTTGCTATCATACACTGATCATGTGCCTCTGGAGGCAATAAACAAAGAGCTGAGTAGGCACGAATCAAACAGTCAGCAGGCAATAATCATGGAACTCAGGTGTGAGGAATCATGCTGCTCAGCTGGCAATAATCAAGCAGCTGAGCAGGCAGGAATTACAGCACAGCTGGCAATTGTCAAGCAGATGACAGGCAGGAATCGTGCAGCTCAGCTGGCAATTGTCAAGCAGATGAGCAGACAGTAATCACGCAGCTCAGCAGGCCCTGATCACGTGACTGAGCATGCACTGTTCACGTGGCTGATCATACACTGATCACGTGATTGATCATGCACTGATCACTTGGATATCATGCACTGATCACGTGGCTGATCATGCACTGTTCACGTGGCTGATCACACACTGATCACGTGACATATCATGCACTGATCACGTGGCTATCATGCACTGATCACGTGGCTGATCATACACTGCTCACGTAACTGATCATGCACACATCACGTGGCTATCATGCACACTCACGTGGTTCGTCATGGAATGATCACAAAGCTACCATATACTGGTCACGTGACTGATCATGCACAGATCACGTAAATGATCATGCACTGTTCACGTGACTGATCATGTACTGATCACGTGACTGATCATGCACTGATCACGTGGCTATCATGCACTGCTCACGTGGCTGATCATGCAACGATCACGTAGCAACCATGTACTGGTCACGTGACTGATCATGCACTGATCACGTAATTGATCATGCACTGATCACGTGGCTCATCATGCACTGATCCGTGGCTGATCACACACGTATCACGTGACTGATCATGCACTGATCACGTGACTAATCATGCACTGATCACGTGGCTATCATGCACTGATCACGTGGATATCATGCACTGATCACGTGGCTGATCACACACGTATCACGTGACTGATCATGCACTGATCACGTGGCTATCATGCACTGATCACGTGGCTATCATGCACTGATATCATGCACTGGTCACGTGGCTGATCACACACGATCACGTGACTGATCATGCACTGATCACGTGGCTATCATGCACTGATCACGTGGCTGATCATGCAATGATCACGTAGCTACCATGCACTGTCACGTGACTGATCATGCACTGATCACGTGGCTGATCATGCACTGATCACGTGACTGATCATGCACTGATCACGTGGCTGATCATGCACTGATCACGCAGCTATCATGCACTGATCACATGAATGATCATGCACTGATCACGTGGCTGATCATGCACTGATCACGTGACTGATCATGCACTGATCACATGGCTTATCATGCATTGATCATGTGACTGATCATGTGCTGATCATGTTTGGTGTCATACACTGATCATGTGCCTCTGGAGGCAATGAACAAAGAGCTGAGTAGGCAGGAATCAGTAGGCAATAATCATGGAACTCAGCTCTGAGAAATCATGCTGCTCAGCTGGCAATAATCAAGCAGCTGAGCAGGCAGGAATTATGCAGCACAGCTGGCAATTGTCAAGCAGATGACAGGCAGGAATCGTGCAGCTCAGCTGGCAATTGTCAAGCAGATGAGCAGACAGTAATCACGCAGCTCAGCAGGCCCTGATCACGTGACTGAGCATGCACTGTTCACGTGGCTGATCACACACTGATCACGTGACTGATCATGCACTGATCACGTGGCTATCATGCACTGATCACGTGACTGATCATGCACTGATCACGTAATTGTCATGCACTGATCACGTGGCTGATCATGCACTGATCACGTGGCTGATCATGCACTGATCACGTGACTGATCATGCACTGATCACGTGGCTATCATGCACTGATCACGTGGCTGATCATACACTGATCATGGGACTGATCATGCACTGATCACGGGCTATCATGCACTGACTACATGACTGACATGCACTGATCACGTGCTGATCATGCACTGATCACGTGACTGATCATGCACTGATCACGTGACTGATCATGCACTGATCACGTGGCTATCATGCACTGATCACGTGGCTGATCATGCACTGATCACGTGACTGATCATGCACTGATCACGTGGCTGATCATGCACTGCTCACGTGGCTGATCATGCAATGATCACGTAGCTACCATGTACTGGTCACGTGACTGATCATGCACTGATCACGTAAATGATCATGCACTGATCACGTGACTGATCATGCACTGATCACGTGACTGATCATGCACTGATCACGTGGCTATCATGCACTGATCACGTGGCTGATCATGCAATGATCACGTAGCTACCATGTACTGGTCACGTGACTGATCATGCACTGATCACGTAATTGATCATGCACTGATCACGTGGCTGATCATGCACTGATCACGTGACTGATCATGCACTGATCACGTGACTGATCATGCACTGATCACGTGACTATCATGCACTGATCACGTGGCTGATCATGCACTGATCACGTGACTGATCATGCACTGATCACGTGACTATCATGCACTGATCACGTGGCTATCATGCACTGATCACGTGGCTGATCATGCACTGATCACGTGACTGATCATGCACTGATCACGTGACTGATCATGCACTGATCACGTGGCTATCATGCACTGATCACGTGGCTATCATGCACTGATCACGTGACTGATCATGCACTGATCACGTGACTGATCATGCACTGATCACGTGGTATCATGCACTGATCACGTGGCTGATCATGCACTGATCACGTGGCTGATCATGCACTGATCACGTGGCTGATCATGCACTGATCACGTGCTGATCATGCACTGATCACGTGGCTATCATGCACTGATCACGTGGCTGATCATGCAATGATCACGTAGCTACCATGCACTGGTCACGTGACTGATCATGCACTGATCACGTAATTGATCATGCACTGATCACGTGACTGATCATGCACTGATCACGTGACTGATCATGCACTGATCACGTGACTGATCATGCACTGATCACGTGGCTATCATGCACTGATCACGTGGCTGATCATGCACTGATCACGCAGCTACCATGCACTGATCACATGACTGATCATGCACTGATCACATAATTGATCATGCACTGATCACGTGGCTTATCATGCACTGATCATGTGACTGATCATGTGCTGATCATGTTTGGTGTCATACACTGATCATGTGCCTCTGGAGGCAATGAACATAGAGCTGAGTAGGCAGGAATCAGTCAGCAGGCTATAATCATGGAACTCAGCTCTGAGAAATCATGCTGCTCAGCTGGCAATGATCAAGTAGATGAGCAGGCAGGAATTACGCAGCACAGGTGGCAATTGTCAAGCAGATGACAGGCAGGAATCGTGCAGCTCAGCTGGCAATGGTCAAGCAGATGAGCAGACAGTAATCACGCAGCTCAGCAGGCCCTGATCACGTGACTGAGCATGCACTGTTCACGTGGCTGATCATACACTGATCACGTGACTGATCATGCACTGATCACGTGACTGATCATGCACTGATCACGTGGCTGATCATGCACTGATCACGTGGCTGATCATGCACTGATCACGGGACTGATCATGCACTGATCACGTGCTATCATGCACTGATACATGACTGACATGCACTGATCACGTGGCTGATCATGCACTGATCACGTGACTGATCATGCACTGATCACGTGGCTGATCATGCACTGATCACGTGGCTGATCATGCACTGATCACGTGGCTATCATGCACTGCTCACGTGGCTGATCATGCAATGATCACGTAGCTACATGTACTGGTCACGTGACTGATCATGCACTGATCACGTAATTGATCATGCACTGATCACGTGGCTGATCATGCACTGATCACGTGGCTGATCATGCACTGATCACGTGACTGATCATGCACTGATCACGTGACTGATCATGCACTGATCACGTGGCTATCATGCACTGATCACGTGGCTGATCATGCACTGATCACGTGCCTGATCATGCACTGATCACGTGGCTGATCATGCACTGATCACGTGACTGATCATGCACTGATCACGTGTCTGATCATGCACTGATCACGTGGCTATCATGCACTGATCACGTGGCTGATCATGCATGATCACGCAGCTATCATGTACTGATCACGTGACTGATCATGCACTGATCACGTGACTGATCATGCACTGATCACGTGGCTATCATGCACTGATCACGTGGCTGATCATGCAATGATCATGTAGCTACCATGTACAGATCACGTGAATGATCATGCACTGATCACGTGACTGATCATGCACTGATCACGTAATTGATCATGCACTGATCACGTGGCTGATCATGCACTGATCACGTGGCTGATCATGCACTGATCACGTGACTGATCATGCACTGATCACGTGACTGATCATGCACTGATCACGTGGCTATCATGCACTGATCACGTGGCTGATCATGCACTGATCACGTGCCTGATCATGCACTGATCACGTGACTGATCATGCACTGATCACGTGACTGATCATGCACTGATCACGTGGCTATCATGCACTGATCACGTGGCTGATCATGCACTGATCACGTAGCTACCATGCACTGGTCACGTGACTGATCATGCACTGATCACGTGACGATCATGCACTGATCACGTGGCTGATCATGCACTGATCACGTGGCTGATCATGCACTGATCACGTGACTGATCATGCACTGATCACGTGGCTATCATGCACTGATCACGTGGCTGATCATGCACTGATCACGTGGCTGATCATGCACTGATCACGTGGCTGATCATGCACATGATCACGTGACTGATCATGCACTGATCACGTGGCTGATCATGCACTGATCACGTGGCTGATCATGCACTGATCACGTGGCTATCATGCACTGATCACGTGGCTGATCATGCACTGATCACGTAGCTACCATGTACTGATCACGTGACTGATCATGCACTGATCACGTAATTGATCATGCACTGATCACGTGGCTCATCATGCACTGATCACGTGGCTGATCACACACGTATCACGTGACTGATCATGCACTGATCACGTGACTAATCATGCACTGATCACGTGGCTATCATGCACTGATCACGTGGATATCATGCACTGATCACGTGGCTGATCACACACGTATCACGTGACTGATCATGCACTGATCACGTGGCTATCATGCACTGATCACGTGGCTATCATGCACTGATCACGTGGCTGATCATGCACTGATCACGTAGCTATCATGCACTGTCACGTGACTGATCATGCACTGATCAGTGATTGATCATGCACTGATCACGTGACTGATCATGCACTGATCACGTGACTGATCATGCACTGATCACGTGACTGATCATGCACTGATCACGTGGCTATCATGCACTGATCACGTGGCTGATCATGCACTGATCACGCAGCTACCATGCACTGATCACATGACTGATCATGCACTGATCACATGACTGATCATGCACTGATCACGTGGCTTATCATGCACTGATCATGTGACTGATCATGTGCTGATCATGTTTGGTGTCATACACTGATCATGTGCCTCTGGAGGCAATGAACAAAGAGCTGAGTAGGCAGGAATCAGTCAGCAGGCTATAATCATGGAACTCAGCTCTGAGAAATCATGCTGCTCAGCTGGCAATAATCAAGCAGATGAGCAGGCAGGAATTACGCAGCACAGGTGGCAATTGTCAAGCAGATGACAGGCAGGAATCGTGCAGCTCAGCTGGCAATTGTCAAGCAGATGAGCAGACAGTAATCACGCAGCTCAGCAGGCCCTGATCACGTGACTGAGCATGCACTGTTCACGTGGCTGATCATACACTGATCACGTGACTGATCATGCACTGATCACGTGACTGATCATGCACTGATCACGTGGCTATCATGCACTGATCACGTGGCTGATCATGCACTGATCACGGGACTGATCATGCACTGATCACGGGCTATCATGCACTGATACATGACTGACATGCACTGATCACGTGGCTGATCATGCACTGATCACGTGACTGATCATGCACTGATCACGTGGCTATCATGCACTGATCACGTGGCTGATCATGCACTGATCACGTAGCTATCATGCACTGATCACGTGACTGATCATGCACTGATCACGTAATTGATCATGCACTGATCACGTGGCTGATCATGCACTGATCACGTGGCTGATCATGCACTGATCACGTGACTGATCATGCACTGATCACGTGACTGATCATGCACTGATCACGTGGCTATCATGCACTGATCACGTGGCTGATCATGCACTGATCACGTGGCTGATCATGCACTGATCACGTGGCTGATCATGCACTGATCACGTGACTGATCATGCACTGATCACGTGACTGATCATGCACTGATCACGTGGCTATCATGCACTGATCACGTGGCTGATCATGCACTGATCACGTGGCTATCATGCACTGATCACGTGACTGATCATGCACTGATCACGTGGCTGATCATGCACTGATCACGTGGCTGATCATGCACTGATCACGTGGCTGATCATGCATGATCACGCAGCTACCATGTACTGGTCACATGACTGATCATGCACTGATCACGTGACTGATCATGCAGTGATCACGTGGCTATCATGCACTACTCACGTGGCTGATCATGCAATGATCATGTAGCTACCATGTACAGGTCACGTGAATGATCATACACCCATCAGGTGACTGATCATGCACTGATCACGTGGCTATCATGCACTGATCACGAGACTGATCATGCACTGATCACGTCTATATCATGCACTGATCACATGACTGCCCATGCACTGATCACGTGGATGATCATACACTAATCATGTGACAGATCATGCACTGATCACGTGGCTGATCATGCACTGATACCGTGACTGAGCATGGACTGATCACATGACTATCATGTAGTGATCACGTGACTTAATGGCGCTGATCATGTGACTGATCATGCGCTGATCATGTTTGCTATCATACACTGATCATGTGCCTCTGGAGGCAATAAACAAAGAGCTGAGTAGGCACGAATCAAACAGTCAGCAGGCAATAATCATGGAACTCAGGTGTGAGGAATCATGCTGCTCAGCTGGCAATAATCAAGCAGCTGAGCAGGCAGGAATTACGCAGCACAGCTGGCAATTGTCAAGCAGATGACAGGCAGGAATCGTGCAGCTCAGCTGGCAATTGTCAAGCAGATGAGCAGACAGTAATCACGCAGCTCAGCAGGCCCTGATCACGTGACTGAGCATGCACTGTTCACGTGGCTGATCATACACTGATCACGTGATTGATCATGCACTGATCACTTGGATATCATGCACTGATCACGTGGCTGATCATACACTGTTCACGTGTCTGATCATGCACTGATCACGTGGCTATCATGCACTGATCACGTGGCTGATCATGCACTGATCACGTGGCTGATCACACACCTGTCACGTGACATATCATGCACTGATCACGTGGCACTCATGCACTGATCACGTGGCTGATCATACTCTGCTCACGTAACTGATCATGCACACATCACGTGGCTATCATGCACTGCTCACGTGGCTCGTCATGGAATGATCACGTAGCTACCATATACTGGTCACGTGACTGATCATGCACAGATCACGTAAATGATCATGCACTGTTCACGTGACTGATCATGTACTGATCACGTGACTGATCATGCACTGATCACGTGGCTATCATGCACTGCTCACGTGGCTGATCATGCAACGATCACGTAGCAACCATGTACTGGTCACGTGACTGATCATGCACTGATCACGTAATTGATCCTGCACTGATCACGTGGCTCATCATGCACTGATCACGTGGCTGATCACACACGTATCACGTGACTGATCATGCACTGATCACGTGACTAATCATGCACTGATCACGTGGCTATCATGCACTGATCACGTGGATATCATGCACTGATCACGTGGCTGATCACACACGTATCACGTGACTGATCATGCACTGATCACGTGGCTATCATGCACTGATCACGTGGCTATCATGCACTGATATCATGCACTGATCACGTGGCTGATCATGCACTGATCACGTGACTGATCATGCACTGATCACGTGGCTATCATGCACTGATCACGTGGCTGATCATGCACTGATCACGGCTGATCATGCACTGATCACGTGGCTGATCATGCACTGATCACGTGACTGATCATGCACTGATCACGTGGCTGATCATGCACTGATCACGTGGCTGATCATGCACTGATCACGTGGCTATCATGCACTGTCACGTGACTGATCATGCACTGATCACGTGACTGATCATGCACTGATCACGTGGCTGATCATGCACTGATCACGTGACTGATCATGCACTGATCACGTGACTGATCATGCACTGATCACGTGGCTATCATGCACTGATCACGTGACTGATCATGCACTGATCACGTGACTATCATGCACTGATCACGTGGCATCATGCACTGATCACGTGGCTGATCATGCACTGATCACGTGACTGATCATGCACTGATCACGTGGCTATCATGCACTGATCACGTGGCTGTCATGCAATGATCACGTAGCTACCATGCACTGGTCACGTGACTGATCATGCACTGATCACGTGAATGATCATGCACTGATCACGTGACTGATCATGCACTGATCACGTGACTGATCATGCACTGATCACGTATCATGCACTGATCACGTGACTGATCATGCACTGATCACGTGATTGATCATGCACTGATCACGTGGCTGATCATGCACTGATCACGTGCTGATCACACATGATCACGTGACTGATCATGCACTGATCACGTGGCTGATCATGCACTGATCACGTGGCTGATCATGCACTGATCACGTGGCTATCATGCACTGATCACGTGGCTGATCATGCACTGATCACGTAGCTATCATGCACTGGTCACGTGACTGATCATGCACTGATCACGTGACTGATCATGCACTGATCACGTGGCTGATCATGCACTGATCACGTGGCTGATCACACTGATCACGTGACTGATCATGCACTGATCACGTGACTGATCATGCACTGATCACGTGGCTATCATGCACTGATCACGTGGCTATCATGCACTGATCACGTGGCTGATCATGCACTGATCACGTGACTGATCATGCACTGATCACGTGGCTGATCATGCACTGATCACGTGGCTATCATGCACTGATCACGTGGCTGATCATGCACTGATCACGCAGCTACCATGTACTGGTCACATGACTGATCATGCACTGATCACGTAACTGATCATGCACTGATCACGTGGCTTATCATGCACTGATCATGTGACTGATCATGTGCTGATCATGTTTGGTGTCATACACTGATCATGTGCCTCTGGAGGCAATAAACAAAGAGCTGAGTAGGCAGGAATCATCAGCAGGCTATAATCATGGAACTCAGCTCTGAGAAATCATGCTGCTCAGCTGGCAATAATCAAGTAGATGAGCAGGCAGGAATTATGCAGCACAGGTGGCAATTGTCAAGCAGATGACAGGCAGGAATCGTGCAGCTCAGCTGGCAATTGTCAAGCAGATGAGCAGACAGTAATCACGCAGCTCAGCAGGCCCTGATCACGTGACTGAGCATGCACTGTTCACGTGGCTGATCATACACTGATCACGTGACTGATCATGCACTGATCACGTGGCTGTCATGCACTGATCACGTGGCTGATCATGCACTGATCACGTGGCTGATCATGCACTGATCACGTGACTGATCATGCACTGATCACGTGGCTATCATGCACTGATCACGTGGCTGATCATGCACTGATCACGGGACTGATCATGCACTGATCACGTGGCTATCATGCACTGATACATGACTGATCATGCACTGATCACGTGATGATCATGCACTGATCACGTGACTGATCATGCACTGATCACGTGACTGATCATGCACTGATCACGTGGCTGATCATGCACTGATCACGTGGCTGATCATGCACTGATCACGTGGCATCATGCACTGATCACGTGGCTGATCATGCACTGATCACGTGACTGATCATGCACTGATCACGTGGCTATCATGCACTGATCACGTGGCTGATCATGCAATGATCACGTAGCTATCATGCACTGATCACGTGACTGATCATGCACTGATCACGTAACTGATCATGCACTGATCACGTGGCTGATCATGCACTGATCACGTGGCTGATCACACACTGATCACGTGACTGATCATGCACTGATCACGTGGCTATCATGCACTGATCACGTGGCTATCATGCACTGATATCATGCACTGATCACGTGGCTGATCACACACTGATCACGTGACTGATCATGCACTGATCACGTGGCTATCATGCACTGATCACGTGGCTGATCATGCAATGATCACGTAGCTATCATGCACTGTCACGTGACTGATCATGCACTGATCACGTGGCTGATCATGCACTGATCACGTGACTGATCATGCACTGATCACGTGGCTGATCATGCACTGATCACGCAGCTATCATGCACTGATCACGTGACTGATCATGCACTGATCACGTGGCTGATCATGCACTGATCACGTGACTGATCATGCACTGATCACGTGGCTTATCATGCACTGATCATGTGACTGATCATGTGCTGATCATGTTTGGTGTCATACACTGATCATGTGCCTCTGGAGGCAATGAACAAAGAGCTGAGTAGGCACGAATCAGTAGGCAATAATCATGGAACTCAGCTCTGAGAAATCATGCTGCTCAGCTGGCAATAATCAAGCAGATGAGCAGGCAGGAATTATGCAGCACAGGTGGCAATTGTCAAGCAGATGACAGGCAGGAATCGTGCAGCTCAGCTGGCAATTGTCAAGCAGATGAGCAGACAGTAATCACGCAGCTCAGCAGGCCCTGATCACGTGACTGAGCATGCACTGTTCACGTGGCTGATCATACACTGATCACGTGACTGATCATGCACTGATCACGTGGCTATCATGCACTGATCACGTGACTGATCATGCACTGATCACGTAACTGTCATGCACTGATCACGTGGCTATCATGCACTGATCACGTGGCTGATCATGCACTGATCACGTGACTGATCATGCACTGATCACGTGGCTATCATGCACTGATCACGTGGCTGATCATGCACTGATCACGCAGCTATCATGCACTGATCACGTGACTGATCATGCACTGATCACGTGGCTGATCATGCACTGATCACGTGACTGATCATGCACTGATCACGTGACTGATCATGCACTGATCACGTGGCTATCATGCACTGATCACGTGGCTGATCATGCACTGATCACGCAGCTATCATGCACTGTCACGTGACTGATCATGCACTGATCACGTGGCTGATCATGCACTGATCACGTGACTGATCATGCACTGATCACGTGACTGATCATGCACTGATCACGTGGCTATCATGCACTGATCACGTGGCTGATCATGCACTGATCACGTGCCTGATCATGCACTGATCACGTGACTGATCATGCACTGATCACGTGACTGATCATGCACTGATCACGTGGCTATCATGCACTATCACGTGGCTGATCATGCACTGATCACGTGACTGATCATGCACTGATCACGTGACTGATCATGCACTGATCACGTGGCTATCATGCACTGATCACGTGGATGATCATGCACTGATCACGTGGCTGATCATGCACTGATCACGTGGCTATCATGCACTGATCACGTGGCTGATCATGCACTGATACCGTGACTGAGCATGGACTGATCACATGACTATCATGTAGTGATCACGTGACTTAATGGTGCTGATCATGTGACTGATCATGCGCTGATCATGTTTGCTATCATACACTGATCATGTGCCTCTGGAGGCAATAAACAAAGAGCTGAGTAGGCACGAATCAAACAGTCAGCAGGCAATAATCATGGAACTCAGCTGTGAGGAATCATGCTGCTCAGCTGGCAATAATCAAGCAGCTGAGCAGGCAGGAATTACACAGCACAGCTGGCAATTGTCAAGCAGATGACAGGCAGGAATCATGCAGCTCAGCTGGCAATTGTCAAGCAGATGAGCAGACAGTAATCACGCAGCTCAGCAGGCCCTGATCACGTGACTGAGCATGCACTGTTCACGTGGCTGATCATACACTGATCACGTGATTGATCATGCACTGATCACTTGGATATCATGCACTGATCACGTGGCTGATCATACACTGTTCACGTGTCTGACCATGCACTGATCACGTGGCTGATCATACACTGCTCACGTAACTGATCATGCACTGATCACGTGGCTGATCATGCACTGATCACGTGGCTGATCATGCACTGATCACGTGGCTACCATGCACTGGTCACGTGACTGATCATGCACTGATCACGTGACTGATCATGCACTGATCACGTGGCTGATCATGCACTGATCACGTGACTGATCATGCACTGATCACGTGACTGATCATGCACTGATCACGTGGCTATCATGCACTGATCACGTGGCTGATCATGCACTGATCACGCAGCTCATGTACTGGTCACGTGACTGATCATGCACTGATCACGTGACTGATCATGCACTGATCACGTGGCTTATCATGCACTGATCATGTGACTGATCATGTGCTGATCATGTTTGGTGTCATACACTGATCATGTGCATCTGGAGGCAATGAACAAAGAGCTGAGTAGGCAGGAATCAGTCAGCAGGCAATAATCATGGAACTCAGCTCTGAGAAATCATGCTGCTCAGCTGGCAATAATCAAGTAGATGAGCAGGCAGGAATTATGCAGCACAGGTGGCAATTGTCAAGCAGATGACAGGCAGGAATCGTGCAGCTCAGCTGGCAATTGTCAAGCAGATGAGCAGACAGTAATCACGCAGCTCAGCAGGCCCTGATCACGTGACTGAGCATGCACTGTTCACGTGGCTGATCACACTGATCACGTGACTGATCATGCACTGATCACGTGGCTGATCATGCACTGATCACGTGGCTGATCATGCACTGATCACGTGGCTGATCATGCACTGATCACGTGACTGATCATGCACTGATCACGTGGCTATCATGCACTGATCACGTGGCTGATCATACTGATCACGTGGCTGATCATGCACTGATCACGTGGCTGATCATGCACTGATCACGTGGCTATCATGCACTGATCACGTGGCTGATCATACTGATCACGTGCCTGTCATGCACTGATCACGTGGCTGATCATGCACTGATCACGTGACTGATCATGCACTGATCACGTGGCTATCATGCACTGATCACGTGGCTATCATGCACTGATCACGTGGCTGATCATGCAATGATCACGTAGCTACATATACTGATCACGTGACTGATCATGCACTGATCACGTGGCTGATCATGCACTGATCACGTGACTGATCATGCACTGATCACGTGACTGATCATGCACTGATCACGTGGCTATCATGCACTGATCACGTGGCTGATCATGCACTGATCACGTAGCTACCATGCACTGATCACGTGACTGATCATGCACTGATCACGTAATTGATCATGCACTGATCACGTGGCTGATCATGCACTGATCACGTGACTGATCATGCACTGATCACGTGACTGATCATGCACTGATCACGTGGCTATCATGCACTGATCACGTGGCTGATCATGCACTGATCACGTGACTGATCATGCACTGATCACGTGGCTGATCATGCACTGATCACGTGGCTATCATGCACTGATCACGTGGCTGATCATGCAATGATCACGTAGCTACCATGTACTGGTCACGTGACTGATCATGCACTGATCACGTAACTGATCATGCACTGATCACGTGGCTGATCATGCACTGATCACGTGGCTGATCATGCACTGATCACGTGACTGATCATGCACTGATCACGTGACTGATCATGCACTGATCACGTGGCTATCATGCACTGATCACGTGGCTGATCATGCACTGATCACGTGCCTGATCATGCACTGATCACGTGGCTGATCATGCACTGATCACGTGACTGATCATGCACTGATCACGTGGCTATCATGCACTGCTCACGTGGCTGATCATGCATGATCACGCAACTACCATGTACTGGTCACATGACTGATCATGCACTGATCACGTGACTGATCATGCAGTGATCACGTGGCTATCATGCACTACTCACGTGGCTGATCATGCAATGATCATGTAGCTACCATGTACAGGTCACGTGAATGATCATACACCCATCAGGTGACTGATCATGCACTGATCACGTGGCTATCATGCACTGATCACGAGACTGATCATGCACTGATCACGTCTATATCATGCACTGATCACATGACTGCCCATGCACTGATCACGTGGATGATCATACACTAATCATGTGACAGATCATGCACTGATCACGTGGCTGATCATGCACTGATACCGTGACTGAGCATGGACTGATCACATGACTATCATGTAGTGATCACGTGACTTAATGGCGCTGATCATGTGACTGATCATGCGCTGATCATGTTTGCTATCATACACTGATCATGTGCCTCTGGAGGCAATAAACAAAGAGCTGAGTAGGCACGAATCAAACAGTCAGCAGGCAATAATCATGGAACTCAGCTGTGAGGAATCATGCTGCTCAGCTGGCAATAATCAAGCAGCTGAGCAGGCAGGAATTACGCAGCACAGCTGGCAATTGTCAAGCAGATGACAGGCAGGAATCGTGCAGCTCAGCTGGCAATTGTCAAGCAGATGAGCAGACAGTAATCACGCAGCTCAGCAGGCCCAGATCACGTGACTGAGCATGCACTGTTCACGTGGCTGATCATACACTGATCACGTGATTGATCATGCACTGATCACTTGGATATCATGCACTGATCACGTGGCTGATCATACACTGTTCACGTGGCTGATCATGCACTGATCACGTGACTATCATGCACTGATCACGTGGCATCATGCACTGATCACGTGGCTGATCATGCACTGATCACGTAACTGATCATGCACTGATCACGTGGCTATCATGCACTGATCACGTGGCTGTCATGCAATGATCACGTAGCTACCATATACTGATCACGTGACTGATCATGCACTGATCACGTAAATGATCATGCACTGATCACGTGACTGATCATGCACTGATCACGTGACTGATCATGCACTGATCACGTGGCTATCATGCACTGATCACGTGGCTGATCATGCACTGATCACGTCTATATCATGCACTGATCACGTGACTGATCATGCACTGATCACGTGGCTGATCATGCACTGATCACGTGACTGATCATGCACTGATCACGTGGCTGATCATGCACTGATCACGTGACTGATCATGCACTGATCACGTGGCTATCATGCACTGATCACGTGGCTGATCATGCACTGATCACGTGGCTGATCATGCACTGATCAATGACTGATCATGCACTGATCACGTGACTGATCATGCACTGATCACGTGGCTGATCATGCACTGATCACGTAGCTACCATGCACTGGTCACGTGACTGATCATGCACTGATCACGTGACTGATCATGCACTGATCACGTGGCTATCATGCACTGATCACGTGGCTGATCATGCACTGATCACGTGTCTGATCATGCACTGATCACGTGGCTGATCATGCACTGATCACGTGACTGATCATGCACTGATCACGTGGCTATCATGCACTGATCACGTGGCTGATCATGCACTGATCACGTGGCTGATCACATACCTGTCACGTGACTATCATGCACTGATCACGTGGCACTCATGCACTGATCACGTGGCTGATCATACACTGATCACGTAACTGATCATGCACTGATCACGTGGCTATCATGCACTGATCACGTGGCTGTCATGCAATGATCACGTAGCTACCATATACTGGTCACGTGACTGATCATGCACTGATCACGTAAATGATCATGCACTGATCACGTGACTGATCATGCACTGATCACGTGACTGATCATGCACTGATCACGTGGCTATCATGCACTGATCACGTGGCTGATCATGCACGATCACGTAGCAACCATGTACTGGTCACGTGACTGATCATGCACTGATCACGTGGCTGATCATGCACTGATCACGTGGCTATCATGCACTGATCACGTGGCTGATCACACTGATCACGTGACTGATCATGCACTGATCACGTGGCTATCATGCACTGATCACGTGGCTATCATGCACTGATCACGTGGATATCATGCACTGATCACGTGGCTGATCACACACTATCACATGACTGATCATGCACTGATCACGTGGCTATCATGCACTGATCACGTGGCTATCATGCACTGATCACGTGGCTGATCATGCACTGATCACGTAACTACCATGCACTGATCACGTGACTGATCATGCACTGATCACGTAATTGATCATGCACTGATCACGTGGCTGATCATGCACTGATCACGTGGCTGATCACACACTGATCACGTGACTGATCATGCACTGATCACGTGACTGATCATGCACTGATCACGTGGCTATCATGCACTGATCACGTGGCTATCATGCACTGATCACGTGGCTGATCACACTGATCACGTGACTGATCATGCACTGATCACGTGACTGATCATGCACTGATCACGTGACTGATCATGCACTGATCACGTGGCTATCATGCACTGATCACGTGGCTGATCATGCACTGATCACGTGGCTATCATGCACTGATCACGTGACTGATCATGCACTGATCACGTAACTGATCATGCACTGATCACGTGACTGATCATGCACTGATCACGTGACTGATCATGCACTGATCACGTGGCTATCATGCACTGCTCACGTGGCTGATCATGCAATGATCATGTAGCTACCATGTACTGGTCACGTGACTGATCATACACCCATCAGGTGACTGATCATGCACTGATCACGTGGCTGATCATGCACTGATCACGTGCCTGATCATGCACTGATCACGTGACTGATCATGCACTGATCACATGGCTATCATGCACTGATCACGTGGCTGATCATGCACTGATCACGTGGCTGATCATGCACTGATACCGTGACTGAGCATGGACTGATCACATGACTATCATGTAGTGATCACGTGACTTAATGGCGCTGATCATGTGACTGATCATGCGCTGATCATGTTTGCTATCATACACTGATCATGTGCCTCTGGAGGCAATAAACAAAGAGCTGAGTAGGCACGAATCAAACAGTCAGCAGGCAATAATCATGGAACTCAGCTGTGAGGAATCATGCTGCTCAGCTGGCAATAATCAAGCAGCTGAGCAGGCAGGAATTACGCAGCACAGCTGGCAATTGTCAAGCAGATGACAGGCAGGAATCGTGCAGCTCAGCTGGCAATTGTCAAGCAGATGAGCAGACAGTAATCACGCAGCTCAGCAGGCCCTGATCACGTGACTGAGCATGCACTGTTCACGTGGCTGATCATACACTGATCACGTGATTGATCATGCACTGATCACTTGGATATCATGCACTGATCACGTGGCTGATCATACACTGTTCACGTGTCTGACCATGCACTGATCACGTGGCTGATCATACACTGATCACGTAACTGATCATGCACTGATCACGTGGCTATCATGCACTGATCACGTGGCTGATCATGCACTGATCACGTGGCTATCATGCACTGATCACGTGACTGATCATGCACTGATCACGTGGCTGATCATGCACTGATCACGTGACTGATCATGCACTGATCACGTGACTGATCATGCACTGATCACGTGACTGATCATGCACTGATCACGTGGCTATCATGCACTGATCACGTGGCTGATCATGCAATGATCACGTAGCTACCATGTACTGGTCACGTGACTGATCATGCACTGATCACGTAACTGATCATGCACTGATCACGTGGCTGATCATGCACTGATCACGTGACTGATCATGCACTGATCACGTGGCTATCATGCACTGATCACGTGGCTGATCATGCAATGATCACGTAGCTACCATGTACTGGTCACGTGACTGATCATGCACTGATCACGTAATTGATCATGCACTGATCACGTGGCTGATCATGCACTGATCACGTGACTGATCATGCACTGATCACGTGGCTGATCATGCACTGATCACGTGACTGATCATGCACTGATCACGTGGCTGATCATGCACTGATCACGTGGCTATCATGCACTGATCACGTGGCTGATCATGCAATGATCACGCAGCTACATGTACTGGTCACATGACTGATCATGCACTGATCACGTAATTGATCATGCACTGATCACGTGGCTTATCATGCATGATCATGTGACTGATCATGTGCTGATCATGTTTGGTGTCATACACTGATCATGTGCCTCTGGAGGCAATGAACAAAGAGCTGAGTAGGCAGGAATCAGTAGGCAATAATCATGGAACTCAGCTCTGAGAAATCATGCTGCTCAGCTGGCAATAATCAAGTAGATGAGCAGGCAGGAATTATGCAGCACAGATGGCAATTGTCAAGCAGATGACAGGCAGGAATCGTGCAGCTCAGCTGGCAATTGTCAAGCAGATGAGCAGACAGTAATCACGCAGCTCAGCAGGCCCTGATCACGTGACTGAGCATGCACTGTTCACGTGGCTGATCACACACTGATCACGTGACTGATCATGCACTGATCACGTGGCTATCATGCACTGATCACGTGGCTGATCATGCACTGATCACGTGACTGATCATGCACTGATCACGTGGCTATCATGCACTGATCACGTGGCTGATCATGCACTGATCACGGGACTGATCATGCACTGATCACGGCGCTATCATGCACTGACTACATGACTGACATGCACTGATCACGTGCTGATCATGCACTGATCACGTGACTGATCATGCACTGATCACGTGACTGATCATGCACTGATCACGTGGCTATCATGCACTGATCACGTGGCTGATCATGCACTGATCACGTGCCTGATCATGCACTGATCACGTGGCTGATCATGCACTGATCACGTGACTGATCATGCACTGATCACGTGACTGATCATGCACTGATCACGTGGCTATCATGCACTGATCACGTGGCTGATCATGCACTGATCACGTAGCTACCATGCACTGGTCACGTGACTGATCATGCACTGATCACGTGGCTGATCATGCACTGATCACGTGACTGATCATGCACTGATCACGTGGCTGATCATGCACTGATCACGTGGCTATCATGCACTGATCACGTGGCTGATCATGCAATGATCACAGCTACCATGTACTGGTCACATGACTGATCATGCACTGATCACGTACTGATCATGCACTGATCACGTGGCTATCATGCACTGATCATGTGACTGATCATGTGCTGATCATGTTTGGTGTCATACACTGATCATGTGCCTCTGGAGGCAATGAACACAGAGCTGAGTAGGCAGGAATCAGTCAGCAGGCAATAATCATGGAACTCAGCTCTGAGAAATCATGCTGCTCAGCTGGCAATAATCAAGTAGATGAGCAGGCAGGAATTACGCAGCACAGGTGGCAATTGTCAAGCAGATGACAGGCAGGAATCGTGCAGCTCAGCTGGCAATTGTCAAGCAGATGAGCAGACAGTAATCACGCAGCTCAGCAGGCCCTGATCACGTGACTGAGCATGCACTGTTCACGTGGCTGATCACACACTGATCACGTGACTGATCATGCACTGATCATGTGATTGATCATGCACTGATCACGTGGCTGATCATGCACTGATCACGTGGCTATCATGCACTGATCACGTGGCTGATCATGCACTGATCACGTGACTGATCATGCACTGATCACGTGGCTATCATGCACTGATCACGTGGCTGATCATGCACTGATCACGGGACTGATCATGCACTGATCACGGGCTATCATGCACTGATCACGTGACTGATCATGCACTGATCACGTGGCTGATCATGCACTGATCACGTGACTGATCATGCACTGATCACGTGACTGATCATGCACTGATCACGTGACTGATCATGCACTGATCAGTGGCAATCATGCACTGATCACGTGGCTGATCATGCACTGATCACGTGACTGATCATGCACTGATCACTGGCTATCATGCACTGATCACATGGCTATCATGCACTGATCACGTGGCTGATCATGCACTGATCACGTGACTGATCATGCACTGATCACGTCTGATCATGCACTGATCACGTGACTGATCATGCACTGATCACGTGGATGATCATGCACTGATCATGTGACTGATCATGCACTGATCACGTGGCTATCATGCACTGATCACGTGGCTGATCATGCACTGATCACGTAGCTGCCATGCACTGATCACGTGACTGATCATGCACTGATCACGTAATTGATCATGCACTGATCACGTGACTGATCATGCACTGATCACGTGACTGATCATGCACTGATCACGTGACTGATCATGCACTGATCACGTGGCTATCATGCACTGATCACGTGGCTGATCATGCACTGATCACGTAGCTACCATGCACTGATCACGTGACTGATCATGCACTGATCACGTAATTGATCATGCACTGATCACGTGGCTGATCATGCACTGATCACGTGGCTATCATGCACTGATCACGTGACTGATCATGCACTGATCACGTAACTGATCATGCACTGATCACGTGGCTGATCATGCACTGATCACGTGACTGATCATGCACTGATCACGTGGCTGATCATGCACTGATCACGTGACTGATCATGCACTGATCACGTGGCTATCATGCACTGATCACGGCTGATCATGCACTGATCACGTAGCTATCATGCACTATCACGTGGCTGATCATGCACTGATCACGTGGCTGATCATGCACTGATCACGTAGCTACCATATACTGGTCACGTGACTGATCATGCACTGATCACGTAAATGATCATGCACTGATCACGTGACTGATCATGCACTGATCACGTGACTGATCATGCACTGATCACGTGGCTATCATGCACTGATCACGTGGCTGATCATGCAATGATCACGTAGCAACCATGTACTGGTCACGTGACTGATCATGCACTGATCACGTAATTGATCATGCACTGATCACGTGGCTGATCATGCACTGATCACGTGACTGATCATGCACTGATCACGTGACTGATCATGCACTGATCACGTGGCTATCATGCACTGATCACGTGGCTGATCATGCACTGATCACGTGCCTGATCATGCACTGATCACGTGACTGATCATGCACTGATCACGTGGCTATCATGCACTGATCACGTGGCTGATCATGCACTGATCACGTGGCTGATCATGCACTGATCACGTGACTGATCATGCACTGATCACGTGGCTATCATGCACTGATCACGTGACTATCATGCACTGATCACGTGGCTGTCATGCACTGATCACGTGACTGATCATGCACTGATCACGTGGTATCATGCACTGATCACGTGGCTGATCATGCACTGATCACGTGGCTATCATGCACTGATCACGTGGCTGATCATGCACTGATCACGTAGCTTACATGCACTGATCACGTGACTGATCATGCACTGATCATGTAATTGATCATGCACTGATCACGTGACTGATTAATGTAATTGATCATGCACTGATCACGTGACTGATCATGCACTGATCACGTGACTGATCATGCACTGATCACGTGGCTATCATGCACTGATCACGTGGCTGATCATGCACTGATCACGTGACTGATCATGCACTGATCACTGGCTATCATGCACTGATCACGTGGCTATCATGCACTGATCACGTGGCTGATCATGCACTGATCACGTGACTGATCATGCACTGATCACGTCTGATCATGCACTGATCACGTGACTGATCATGCACTGATCACGTGGATGATCATACACTGATCACGTGACTGATCATGCACTGATCACGTGGCTATCATGCACTGATCACGTGGCTGATCATGCACTGATCACGTAGCTGCCATGTACTGATCACGTGACTGATCATGCACTGATCACGTAATTGATCATGCACTGATCACGTGACTGATCATGCACTGATCACGTGGCTGATCATGCACTGATCACGTGACTGATCATGCACTGATCACGTGACTGATCATGCACTGATCACGTGGCACTCATGCACTGATCACGTGGCTGATCATACACTGATCACGTAACTGATCATGCACTGATCACGTGGCTATCATGCACTGATCACGTGGCTGATCATGCACTGATCACGTAGCAACCATGCACTGATCACGTGACTGATCATGCACTGATCACGTGGCTGATCATGCACTGATCACGTGACTGATCATGCACTGATCACGTGACTGATCATGCACTGATCACGTGGCTGATCATGCACTGATCACGTGGCTGATCATGCACTGATCACGTGACTGATCATGCACTGATCACGTAACTGATCATGCACTGATCACGTGACTGATCATGCACTGATCACGTGACTGATCATGCACTGATCACGTGGCTATCATGCACTGCTCACGTGGCTGATCATGCAACGATCACGTAGCAACCATGTACTGGTCACGTGACTGATCATGCACTGATCACGTAATTGATCATGCACTGATCACGTGGCTGATCATGCACTGATCACGTGGCTGATCACACACGATCACGTGACTGATCATGCACTGATCACGTGACTGATCATGCACTGATCACGTGGCTATCATGCACTGATCACGTGGATATCATGCACTGATCACGTGGCTGATCACACACTGATCACGTGACTGATCATGCACTGATCACGTGGCTATCATGCACTGATCACGTGGCTATCATGCACTGATATCATGCACTGATCACGTGGCTGATCATGCACTGATCACGTGACTGATCATGCACTGATCACGTGACTGATCATGCACTGATCACGTGCTGATCATGCACTGATCACGTGGCTGATCATGCACTGATCACGTGGCTATCATGCACTGATCACGTGGCTGATCATGCACTGATCACGTAGCTATCATGCACTGATCACGTGACTGATCATGCACTGATCACGTAATTGATCATGCACTGATCACGTGGCTGATCATGCACTGATCACGTGCTGATCATGCACTGATCACGTGACTGATCATGCACTGATCACGTGGCTATCATGCACTGATCACGTGGCTGATCATACTGATCACGTGCCTGTCATGCACTGATCACGTGGCTGATCATGCACTGATCACGTGACTGATCATGCACTGATCACGTGGCTATCATGCACTGATCACGTGGCTGATCATACTGATCACGTAGCTGTCATGCACTGATCACGTGGCTGATCATGCACTGATCACGTGGCTGATCATGCACTGATCACGTGGCTATCATGCACTGATCACGTGGCTGATCATGCACTGATCACGTAGCTATCATGCACTGATCACGTGACTGATCATGCACTGATCACGTGGCATCATGCACTGATCACGTGGCTGATCATGCACTGATCACGCAGCTACCATGCACTGATCACATGACTGATCATGCACTGATCACATGACTGATCATGCACTGATCACGTGGCTTATCATGCACTGATCATGTGACTGATCATGCACTGATCATGTTTGGTGTCATACACTGATCATGTGCCTCTGGAGGCAATGAACAAAGAGCTGAGTAGGCAGGAATCAGTCAGCAGGCTATAATCATGGAACTCAGCTCTGAGAAATCATGCTGCTCAGCTGGCAATAATCAAGTAGATGAGCAGGCAGGAATTACGCAGCACAGGTGGCAATTGTCAAGGAGATGACAGGCAGGAATCGTGCAGCTCAGCTGGCAATTGTCAAGCAGATGAGCAGACAGTAATCACGCAGCTCAGCAGGCCCTGATCACGTGACTGAGCATGCACTGTTCACGTGGCTGATCACACACTGATCACGTGACTGATCATGCACTGATCACGTGGCTATCATGCACTGATCACGTGGCTGATCATACACTGATCACGGGACTGATCATGCACTGATCACGGGCTATCATGCACTGACTACATGACTGATCATGCACTGATCACGTGGCTGATCATGCACTGATCACGTGACTGATCATGCACTGATCACGTGGCTGATCATGCACTGATCACGTGGCTATCATGCACTGATCACGTGGCTGATCATGCACTGATCACGTAGCTATCATGCACTGATCACGTGACTGATCATGCACTGATCACGTGGCTGATCATGCACTGATCACGTGGCTGATCATGCACTGATCACGTGACTGATCATGCACTGATCACGTGGCTGATCATGCACTGATCACGTGGCTGATCATGCACTGATCACGTGACTGATCATGCACTGATCACGTGGCTGATCATGCACTGATCACGTGACTGATCATGCACTGATCACGTGGCTGATCATGCACTGATCACGTGGCTGATCATGCACTGATCACGTGGCTGATCATGCACTGATCACGCAGCTACCATGCACTGATCACATGACTGATCATGCACTGATCACGTGGCTGATCATGCACTGATCACGTGGCTGATCATGCACTGATACCGTGACTGAGCATGGACTGATCACATGACTATCATGTAGTGATCACGTGACTTAATGGCGCTGATCATGTGACTGATCATGCGCTGATCATGTTTGCTATCATACACTGATCATGTGCCTCTGGAGGCAATAAACAAAGAGCTGAGTAGGCACGAATCATACAGTCAGCAGGCAATAATCATGGAACTCAGGTGTGAGGAATCATGCTGCTCAGCTGGCAATAATCAAGCAGCTGAGCAGGCAGGAATTACGCAGCACAGCTGGCAATTGTCAAGCAGATGACAGGCAGGAATCGTGCAGCTCAGCTGGCAATTGTCAAGCAGATGAGCAGACAGTAATCACGCAGCTCAGCAGGCCCTGATCACGTGACTGAGCATGCACTGTTCACGTGGCTGATCATACACTGATCACGTGATTGATCATGCACTGATCACTTGGATATCATGCACTGATCACGTGGCTGATCATACACTGTTCACGTGTCTGACCATGCACTGATCACGTGGCTGATCATACACTGTCACGTGACTGATCATGCACTGATCACGTGGCATCATGCACTGATCACGTGGCTGATCATGCACTGATCACGTGACTGATCATGCACACATCACGTGGCTATCATGCACTGATCACGTGGCTGTCATGCAATGATCACGTAGCTATCATATACTGGTCACGTGACTGATCATGCACTGATCACGTAAATGATCATGCACTGATCACGTGACTGATCATGCACTGATCACGTGACTGATCATGCACTGATCACGTGACTGATCATGCACTGATCACGTGGCTGATCATGCACTGATCACGTGGCTGATCACACGATCACGTGACTGATCATGCACTGATCACGTGACTGATCATGCACTGATCACGTGGCTATCATGCACTGATCACGTGGCTATCATGCACTGATCACGTGGCTGATCACACACGATCACGTGACTGATCATGCACTGATCACGTGGCTATCATGCACTGATCACGTGGCTATCATGCACTGATATCATGCACTGATCACGTGGCTGATCACACACGTATCACGTGACTGATCATGCATGATCACGCAGGTATCATGCACTGATCACGTGACTGATCATGCACTGATCACGTGACTGATCATGCACTGATCACGTGGCTGATCATGCACTGATCACGTGGCTATCATGCACTGATCACGTGGCTGATCATACTGATCACGTGACTGATCATGCACTGATCACGTGGCTGATCATGCACTGATCACGTGACTGATCATGCACTGATCACGTGGCTATCATGCACTGATCACGTGGCTGATCATACTGATCACGTGCCTGATCATGCACTGATCACGTGGCTGATCATGCACTGATCACGTGGCTGATCATGCACTGATCACGTGGCTATCATGCACTGATCACGTGGCTGATCATGCACTGATCACGTAGCTATCATGCACTGATCACGTGACTGATCATGCACTGATCACGTGGCTGATCATGCACTGATCACGTGACTGATCATGCACTGATCACGTGACTGATCATGCACTGATCACGTGGATATCATGCACTGATCACGTGGCTGATCATGCACTGATCACGTGTCTGATCATGCACTGATCACGTGGCTGATCATGCACTGATCACGTAACTGATCATGCACTGATCACGTGGCTATCATGCACTGATCACGTGGCTGATCATGCACTGATCACGTGGCTGATCATGCACTGATCACGTGACTGATCATGCACTGATCACGTGGCTGATCATGCACTGATCACGTGGCTGATCATGCACTGATCACGTGACTGATCATGCACTGATCACGTGACTGATCATGCACTGATCACGTGGCTATCATGCACTGATCACGTGGCTGATCATGCACTGATCACGGCTATCATGCACTGATCACGTGACTATCATGCACTGATCACGACTGATCATGCACTGATCACGTGGCTGATCATGCACTGATCACGTGACTGATCATGCACTGATCACGTGGCTATCATGCACTGATCACGTGGCTGATCATGCAATGATCACGTAGCTACCATATACTGGTCACGTGACTGATCATGCACTGATCACGTGACTGATCATGCACTGATCACGTGACTGATCATGCACTGATCACGTGGCTGATCATGCACTGATCACGTGACTGATCATGCACTGATCACGTGGCTGATCATGCACTGATCACGTGGCTATCATGCACTGATCACGTGGCTGATCATGCACTGATCACGCAGCTACATGCACTGATCACATGACTGATCATGCACTGATCACGTAACTGATCATGCACTGATCACGTGGCTTATCATGCATGATCATGTGACTGATCATGTGCTGATCATGTTTGGTGTCATACACTGATCATGTGCCTCTGGAGGCAATGAACAAAGAGCTGAGTAGGCAGGAATCAGTAGGCAATAATCATGGAACTCAGCTCTGAGAAATCATGCTGCTCAGCTGGCAATAATCAAGTAGATGAGCAGGCAGGAATTATGCAGCACAGCTGGCAATTGTCAAGCAGATGACAGGCAGGAATCGTGCAGCTCAGCTGGCAATTGTCAAGCAGATGAGCAGACAGTAATCACGCAGCTCAGCAGGCCCTGATCACGTGACTGAGCATGCACTGTTCACGTGGCTGATCATACACTGATCACGTGACTGATCATGCACTGATCACGTGGCTATCATGCACTGATCACGTGGCTGATCATGCACTGATCACGTGACTGATCATGCACTGATCACGTGGCTATCATGCACTGATCACGTGGCTGATCATGCACTGATCACGGGACTGATCATGCACTGATCACGGGCTATCATGCACTGACTACATGACTGACATGCACTGATCACGTGCTGATCATGCACTGATCACGTGACTGATCATGCACTGATCACGTGACTGATCATGCACTGATCACGTGGCTATCATGCACTGATCACGTGGCTGATCATGCACTGATCACGTGCCTGATCATGCACTGATCACGTGGCTGATCATGCACTGATCACGTGACTGATCATGCACTGATCACGTGACTGATCATGCACTGATCACGTGGCTATCATGCACTGATCACGTGGCTGATCATGCACTGATCACGTAGCTACCATGCACTGATCACGTGACTGATCATGCACTGATCACGTGGCTGATCATGCACTGATCACGTGACTGATCATGCACTGATCACGTGGCTGATCATGCACTGATCACGTGGCTATCATGCACTGATCACGTGGCTGATCATGCACTGATCACGCAGCTACCATGTACTGATCACGTGACTGATCATGCACTGATCACGTAATTGATCATGCACTGATCACGTGGCTATCATGCACTGATCATGTGACTGATCATGTGCTGATCATGTTTGGTGTCATACACTGATCATGTGCCTCTGGAGGCAATGAACACAGAGCTGAGTAGGCAGGAATCAGTCAGCAGGCAATAATCATGGAACTCAGCTCTGAGAAATCATGCTGCTCAGCTGGCAATAATCAAGTAGATGAGCAGACAGTAATCACGCAGCTCAGCAGGCACTGATCACGTGACTGAGCATGCACTGTTCACGTGGCTGATCATACACTGATCACGTGATTGATCATGCACTGATCACGTGGATATCATGCACTGATCACGTGGCTGATCATACACTGTTCACGTGTCTGACCATGCACTGATCACGTGGCTGATCATACACTGATCACGTAACTGATCATGCACTGATCACGTGGCTATCATGCACTGATCACGTGGCTGAACATGCACTGTTCACGTGGCTGATCACACACTGTCACGTGACATATCATGCACTGATCACGTGGCACTCATGCACTGATCACGTGGCTGATCATACTCTGCTCACGTAACTGATCATGCACACATCACGTGGCTATCATGCACTGCTCACGTGGCTGTCATGGAATGATCACGTAGCTACCATATACTGGTCACGTGACTGATCATGCACTGATCACGTAAATGATCATGCACTGATCACGTGACTGATCATGCACTGATCACGTGACTGATCATGCACTGATCACGTGGCTGATCATGCACTGATCACGTGGCTGATCATGCACTGATCACGTGGCTGATCACACACGATCACGTGACTGATCATGCACTGATCACGTGACTGATCATGCACTGATCACGTGGCTATCATGCACTGATCACGTGGCTATCATGCACTGATCACGTGGCTGATCACACACGATCACGTGACTGATCATGCACTGATCACGTGGCTATCATGCACTGATCACGTGGCTATCATGCACTGATATCATGCACTGATCACGTGGCTGATCACACACGATCACGTGACTGATCATGCATGATCACGCAGGTACCATGCACTGATCACGTGACTGATCATGCACTGATCACGTGACTGATCATGCACTGATCACGTGGCTGATCATGCACTGATCACGTGGCTATCATGCACTGATCACGTGGCTGATCATACTGATCACGTGACTGATCATGCACTGATCACGTGGCTGATCATGCACTGATCACGTGGCTGATCATGCACTGATCACGTGGCTATCATGCACTGATCACGTGGCTGATCATACTGATCACGTGGCTGATCATGCACTGATCACGTGGCTGATCATGCACTGATCACGTGACTGATCATGCACTGATCACGTGGCTATCATGCACTGATCACGTGGCTGATCATACTGATCACGTGGCTGATCATGCACTGATCACGTGGCTGATCATGCACTGATCACGTGGCTATCATGCACTGATCACGTGGCTATCATGCACTGATCACGTGGCTGATCATGCACTGATCACGTAGCTATCATGCACTGATCACGTGACTGATCATGCACTGATCACGTGGCTGATCATGCACTGATCACGTGACTGATCATGCACTGATCACGTGACTGATCATGCACTGATCACGTGGATATCATGCACTGATCACGTGGCTGATCATGCACTGATCACGTGTCTGATCATGCACTGATCACGTGGCTGATCATGCACTGATCACGTGACTGATCATGCACTGATCACGTGGCTATCATGCACTGATCACGTGGCTGATCATGCACTGATCACGTGGCTGATCACACACTGATCACGTGACTGATCATGCACTGATCACGTGGCTGATCATGCACTGATCACGTGGCTGATCATGCACTGATCACGTGACTGATCATGCACTGATCACGTGGAATCATGCACTGATCACGTGGCTGATCATGCAATGATCACGCAGCTACCATGTACTGGTCACATGACTGATCATGCACTGATCACATAACTGATCATGCACTGATCACGTGACTTATCATGCACTGATCATGTGACTGATCATGTGCTGATCATGTTTGGTATCATACACTGATCATGTGCCTCTGGAGGCAATGAACAAAGAGCTGAGTAGGCAGGAATCAGTCAGCAGGCTATAATCATGGAACTCAGCTCTGAGAAATCATGCTGCTCAGCTGGCAATAATCAAGCAGATGAGCAGGCAGGAATTATGCAGCACAGGTGGCAATTGTCAAGCAGATGACAGGCAGGAATCGTGCAGCTCAGCTGGCAATTGTCAAGCAGATGAGCAGACAGTAATCACGCAGCTCAGCAGGCCCTGATCACGTGACTGAGCATGCACTGTTCACGTGGCTGATCACACACTGATCACGTGAATGATCATGCACTGATCACGTAATGTCATGCACTGATCACGTGGCTGATCATGCACTGATCACGTGGCTGATCATGCACTGATCACGTGACTGATCATGCACTGATCACGTAGCTATCATGCACTGATCACGTGGCTGATCATGCACTGATCACGGGACTGATCATGCACTGATCACGTGCTATCATGCACTGATCACATGACTCACATGCACTGATCACGTGATGATCATGCACTGATCACGTGACTGATCATGCACTGATCACGTGACTGATCATGCACTGATCACGTGGCTGATCATGCACTGATCACGTGGCTATCATGCACTATCACGTGGCTGATCATGCAATGATCACGTAGCTACCATGTACTGGTCACGTGACTGATCATGCACTGATCACGTAATTGATCATGCACTGATCACGTGGCTGATCATGCACTGATCACGTGGCTGATCATGCACTGATCACGTGGCTGATCATGCACTGATCACGTGGCTATCATGCACTGATCACGTGGCTGATCATACTGATCACGTGGCTGTCATGCACTGATCACGTGGCTGATCATGCACTGATCACGTAGCTATCATGCACTGATCACGTGACTGATCATGCACTGATCACGTAATTGATCATGCACTGATCACGTGGCTGATCATGCACTGATCACGTGGCTGATCATGCACTGATCACGTGGCTGATCATGCACTGATCACGTGGCTGATCATGCACTGATCACGTGACTGATCATGCACTGATCACGTGACTGATCATGCACTGATCACGTGGCTATCATGCACTGATCACGTGGCTGATCATGCACTGATCACGTGACTGATCATGCACTGATCACGTGACTGATCATGCACTGATCACGTGACTGATCATGCACTGATCACGTGGCTATCATGCACTGATCACGTGGATATCATGCACTGATCACGTGGCTGATCACACATGATCACGTGACTGATCATGCACTGATCACGTGGCTATCATGCACTGATCACGTGGCTATCATGCACTGATCACGTGGCTGATCATGCACTGATCACGTGACTGATCATGCACTGATCACGTGGCTGATCATGCACTGATCACGTGACTGATCATGCACTGATCACGTGACTGATCATGCACTGATCACGTGGCTATCATGCACTGATCACGTGGCTGATCATGCACTGATCACGCAGGTACCATGCACTGATCACATGACTGATCATGCACTGATCACGTGGCTGATCATGCACTGATCACGTGGCTGATCATGCACTGATACCGTGACTGAGCATGGACTGATCACATGACTATCATGTAGTGATCACGTGACTTAATGGCGCTGATCATGTGACTGATCATGCGCTGATCATGTTTGCTATCATACACTGATCATGTGCCTCTGGAGGCAATAAACAAAGAGCTGAGTAGGCACGAATCAAACAGTCAGCAGGCAATAATCATGGAACTCAGGTGTGAGGAATCATGCTGCTCAGCTGGCAATAATCAAGCAGCTGAGCAGGCAGGAATTACGCAGCACAGCTGGCAATTGTCAAGCAGATGACAGGCAGGAATCGTGCAGCTCAGCTGGCAATTGTCAAGCAGATGAGCAGACAGTAATCACGCAGCTCAGCAGGCCCTGATCACGTGACTGAGCATGCACTGTTCACGTGGCTGATCATACACTGATCACGTGATTGATCATGCACTGATCACGTGGCTATCATGCACTGATCACGTGGCTGATCATGCACTGATCACGTGTTGATCATGCACTGATCACGTGGCTGATCATGCACTGATCACGTGACTGATCATGCACTGATCACGTGGCTATCATGCACTGATCACGTGGCTGATCATGCACTGATCACGTGGCTGCCATGCACTGATCACGTGACTGATCATGCACTGATCACGTAATTGATCATGCACTGATCACGTGGCTGATCATGCACTGATCACGTGACTGATCATGCACTGATCACGTGACTGATCATGCACTGATCACGTGGCTATCATGCACTGATCACGTGGCTGATCATGCACTGATCACGTAGCTATCATGCACTGATCACGTGACTGATCATGCACTGATCACGTAATTGATCATGCACTGATCACGTGGCTGATCATGCACTGATCACGTGGCTGATCATGCACTGATCACGTGACTGATCATGCACTGATCACGTGGCTATCATGCACTGATCACGTGGCTGATCATGCACTGATCACGTGGCTGATCATGCACTGATCACGTGGCTGATCATGCACTGATCACGTGACTGATCATGCACTGATCACGTGGCTATCATGCACTGATCACGTGGCTATCATGCACTGATCACGTGACTGATCATGCACTGATCACGTGACTGATCATGCACTGATCACGTGGCTATCATGCACTGATCACGTGGCTGATCATGCACTGATCACGTAGCTATCATGCACTGATCACGTGACTGATCATGCACTGATCACGTGACTGATCATGCACTGATCACGTGGCTATCATGCACTGATCACGTGACTGATCATGCACTGATCACGTGACTGTCATGCACTGATCACGTGGCTATCATGCACTGATCACGTGACTGATCATGCACTGATCACGTGGCTATCATGCACTGATCACGTGGCTGATCATGCACTGATCACGGGACTGATCATGCACTGATCATGGCACTATCATGCACTGACACATGACTGATCATGCACTGATCACGTGGCTGATCATGCACTGATCACGTGACTGATCATGCACTGATCACGTGACTGATCATGCACTGATCACGTGGCTGATCATGCACTGATCACGTGGCTATCATGCACTGATCACGTGGCTGATCATGCACTGATCACGTGGCTGATCATGCACTGATCACGTGACTGATCATGCACTGATCACGTGACTGATCATGCACTGATCAGTGGCAATCATGCACTGATCACGTGGCTGATCATGCACTGATCACGTGACTGATCATGCACTGATCACTGGCTATCATGCACTGATCACGTGGCTATCATGCACTGATCACGTGGCTGATCATGCACTGATCACGTGACTGATCATGCACTGATCACGTCTGATCATGCACTGATCACGTGACTGATCATGCACTGATCACGTGGATGATCATACACTGATCACGTGACTGATCATGCACTGATCACGTGGCTATCATGCACTGATCACGTGGCTGATCATGCACTGATCACGTGTCTGATCATGCACTGATCACGTGGCTGATCATGCACTGATCACGTGACTGATCATGCACTGATCACGTGGCTATCATGCACTGATCACGTGACTGATCATGCACTGATCACGTGACTATCATGCACTGATCACGTGACTGATCATGCACTGATCAGTGGCAATCATGCACTGATCACGTGGCTGATCATGCACTGATCACGTGACTGATCATGCACTGATCACTGGCTATCATGCACTGATCACGTGGCTATCATGCACTGATCACGTGGCTGATCATGCACTGATCACGTGACTGATCATGCACTGATCACGTCTGATCATGCACTGATCACGTGACTGATCATGCACTGATCACGTGGATGATCATACACTGATCATGTGACTGATCATGCACTGATCACGTGGCTATCATGCACTGCTCACGTGGCTGATCATGCAATGATCACGTAGCTACCATGTACTGGTCACGTGACTGATCATGCACTGATCACGTAATTGATCATGCACTGATCACGTGACTGATCATGCACTGATCACGTGACTGATCATGCACTGATCACGTGGATATCATGCACTGATCACGTGGCTGATCATGCACTGATCACGTGTCTGACCATGCACTGATCACGTGGCTGATCATACACTGATCACGTAACTGATCATGCACTGATCACGTGGCTATCATGCACTGATCACGTGGCTGATCATGCACTGATCACGTGGCTGATCACACACTGTCACGTGACTGATCATGCACTGATCACGTGGCACTCATGCACTGATCACGTGGCTGATCATACACTGCTCACGTAACTGATCATGCACACATCACGTGGCTATCATGCACTGCTCACGTGGCTGATCATGCAATGATCACGCAGCTACCATATACTGGTCACGTGACTGATCATGCACTGATCACGTAAATGATCATGCACTGATCACGTGACTGATCATGCACTGATCACGTGACTGATCATGCACTGATCACGTGGCTATCATGCACTGCTCACGTGGCTGATCATGCACTGATCACGTAGCAATCATGTACTGGTCACGTGACTGATCATGCACTGATCACGTAATTGATCATGCACTGATCACGTGACTCATCATGCACTGATCACGTGGCTGATCACACACGATCACGTGACTGATCATGCACTGATCACGTGGCTATCATGCACTGATCACGTGGCTATCATGCACTGATCACGTGGCTGATCATGCACTGATCACGTAGCTATCATGCACTGATCACGTGACTGATCATGCACTGATCACGTAATTGATCATGCACTGATCACGTGGCTGATCATGCACTGATCACGTGGCTATCATGCACTGATCACGTGGCTGATCATGCACTGATCACGCAGCTATCATGCACTGATCACGTATGTGATCATGCACTGATCACGTGGCTGATCATGCACTGATCACGTGACTGATCATGCACTGATCACGTGGCTATCATGCACTGATCACGTGGCTGATCATGCACTGATCACGCAGCTACCATGTACTGGTCACGTGACTGATCATGCACTGATCACGTGACTGATCATGCACTGATCACGTGGCTGATCATGCACTGATCACGTGGCTGATCATGCACTGATCACGTGGCTATCATGCACTGATCACGTGGCTGATCATGCACTGATCACTGCCTGATCATGCACTGATCACGTGACTGATCATGCACTGATCACGTAGCAATCATGCACTGATCACGTGGCTGATCATGCACTGATCACGTGGCTATCATGCACTGATCACGTGGCTATCATGCACTGATCACGTGGCTGATCATGCACTGATACCGTGACTGAGCATGGACTGATCACATGACTATCATGTAGTGATCACGTGACTTAATGGCGCTGATCATGTGACTGATCATGCGCTGATCATGTTTGCTATCATACACTGATCATGTGCCTCTGGAGGCAATAAACAAAGAGCTGAGTAGGCATGAATCAAACAGTCAGCAGGCAATAATCATGGAACTCAGCTGTGAGGAATCATGCTGCTCAGCTGGCAATAATCAAGCAGCTGAGCAGGCAGGAATTACACAGCACAGCTGGCAATTGTCAAGCAGATGACAGGCAGGAATCACGCAGCTCAGCAGGCCCTGATCACGTGACTGAGCATGCACTGTTCACGTGGCTGATCATACACTGATCACGTGACTGATCATGCACTGATCACGTGGATATCATGCACTGATCACGTGGCTGATCATGCACTGATCACGTGTCTGACCATGCACTGATCACGTGGCTGATCATACACTGCTCACGTAACTGATCATGCACTGATCACGTGGCTGATCATGCACTGATCACGTGGCTGATCATGCACTGATCACGTGACTGATCATGCACTGATCACGTGACTGATCATGCACTGATCACGTGGCTATCATGCACTGATCACGTGGCTGATCATGCACTGATCACGCAGCTACCATGCACTGGTCACATGACTGATCATGCACTGATCACGTAATTGATCATGCACTGATCACGTGGCTTATCATGCATTGATCATGTGACTGATCATGTGCTGATCATGTTTGGATCACACACTGATCATGTGCATCTGGAGGCAATGAACAAAGAGCTGAGTAGGCAGGAATCAGTCAGCAGGCTATAATCATGGAACTCAGCTCTGAGAAATCATGCTGCTCAGCTGGCAATAATCAAGTAGATGAGCAGGCAGGAATTATGCAGCACACGTGGCAATTGTCAAGGAGATGACAGGCAGGAATCGTACAGCTCAGCTGGCAATTGTCAAGCAGATGAGCAGACAGTAATCACGCAGCTCAGCAGGCCCTGATCACGTGACTGAGCATGCACTGTTCACGTGGCTGATCACACACTATCACGTGACTGATCATGCACTGATCACGTGGCTATCATGCACTGATCACGTGATTGATCATGCACTGATCACGTAATTGTCATGCACTGATCACGTGGCTGATCATGCACTGATCACGTGACTGATCATGCACTGATCACGTGGCTATCATGCACTGATCACGTGGCTGATCATGCACTGATCACGGGACTGATCATGCACTGATCATGGCGCTATCATGCACTGACTACATGACTGACATGCACTGATCACGTGGCTGATCATGCACTGATCACGTGACTGATCATGCACTGATCACGTGACTGATCATGCACTGATCACGTGGCTGATCATGCACTGATCACGTGGCTATCATGCACTGATCACGTGGCTGATCATGCACTGATCACGTGACTGATCATGCACTGATCACGTGACTGATCATGCACTGATCAGTGGCTATCATGCACTGATCACGTGGCTGATCATGCACTGATCACGTGACTGATCATGCACTGATCACTGGCTATCATGCACTGATCACGTGGCTATCATGCACTGATCACGTGGCTGATCATGCACTGATCACGTGACTGATCATGCACTGATCACGTCTGATCATGCACTGATCACGTGACTGATCATGCACTGATCACGTGGATGATCATGCACTGATCATGTGACTGATCATGCACTGATCACGTGGCTATCATGCACTGATCACGTGGCTGATCATGCAATGATCACGTAGCTACCATGTACTGATCACGTGACTGATCATGCACTGATCACGTGACTGATCATGCACTGATCACGTGACTGATCATGCACTGATCACGTGACTGATCATGCACTGATCACGTGGATATCATGCACTGATCACGTGGCTGATCATACACTGATCACGTGTCTGACCATGCACTGATCACGTGGCTGATCATACACTGATCACGTAACTGATCATGCACTGATCACGTGGCTATCATGCACTGATCACGTGGCTGATCATGCACTGATCACGTGGCTGATCACACACTGTCACGTGACTGATCATGCACTGATCACGTGGCACTCATGCACTGATCACGTGGCTGATCATACTCTGATCACGTAACTGATCATGCACTGATCACGTGGCTATCATGCACTGCTCACGTGGCTGATCATGCACTGATCACGTAGCTACCATATACTGGTCACGTGACTGATCATGCACTGATCACGTAAATGATCATGCACTGATCACGTGACTGATCATGCACTGATCACGTGACTGATCATGCACTGATCACGTGGCTATCATGCACTGCTCACGTGGCTGATCATGCAATGATCACGTAGCAACCATGTACTGGTCACGTGACTGATCATGCACTGATCACGTAATGATCATGCACTGATCACGTGACTCATCATGCACTGATCACGTGGCTGATCACACACGATCACGTGACTGATCATGCACTGATCACGTGGCTATCATGCACTGATCACGTGGATATCATGCACTGATCACGTGGCTGATCACACACGATCACGTGACTGATCATGCACTGATCACGTGGCTATCATGCACTGATCACGTGGCTATCATGCACTGATCACGTGGCTGATCATGCACTGATCACGTAGCTACCATGTACTGGTCACGTGACTGATCATGCACTGATCACGTAATGATCATGCACTGATCACGTGACTGATCATGCACTGATCACGTGGCTGATCATGCACTGATCACGTGACTGATCATGCACTGATCACGTGGCTATCATGCACTGATCACGTGGCTATCATGCACTGATCACGTGGCTGATCATGCACTGATCACGTGTCTGATCATGCACTGATCACGTGGCTGATCATGCACTGATCACGTGACTGATCATGCACTGATCACGTGACTGATCATGCACTGATCACGTGACTGATCATGCACTGATCACGTGACTGATCATGCACTGATCAGTGGCTATCATGCACTGATCACGTGGCTGATCATGCACTGATCACGTGACTGATCATGCACTGATCACGTGGCTATCATGCACTGATCACGTGGCTATCATGCACTGATCACGTGGCTGATCATGCACTGATCACGTGACTGATCATGCACTGATCACGTCTGATCATGCACTGATCACGTGACTGATCATGCACTGATCACGTGGATGATCATGCACTGATCACGTGACTGATCATGCACTGATCACGTGGCTATCATGCACTGATCACGTGGCTGATCATGCACTGATCACGTGTCTGATCATGCACTGATCACGTGGCTGATCATGCACTGATCACGTGACTGATCATGCACTGATCACGTGGCTATCATGCACTGATCACGTGACTGATCATGCACTGATCACGTGACTATCATGCACTGATCACGTGACTGATCATGCACTGATCACGTGGCAATCATGCACTGATCACGTGGCTGATCATGCACTGATCACGTGACTGATCATGCACTGATCACTGGCTATCATGCACTGATCACGTGGCTATCATGCACTGATCACGTGGCTGATCATGCACTGATCACGTGACTGATCATGCACTGATCACGTCTGATCATGCACTGATCACGTGACTGATCATGCACTGATCACGTGGATGATCATACACTGATCATGTCACTGATCATGCACTGATCACGTGGCTATCATGCACTGATCACGTGGCTGATCATGCAATGATCACGTAGCTACCATGTACTGGTCACGTGACTGATCATGCACTGATCACGTAATTGATCATGCACTGATCACGTGACTGATCATGCACTGATCACGTGACTGATCATGCACTGATCACGTGGATATCATGCACTGATCACGTGGCTGATCATGCACTGATCACGTGTCTGACCATGCACTGATCACGTGGCTGATCATGCACTGATCACGTAACTGATCATGCACTGATCACGTGGCTATCATGCACTGATCACGTGGCTGATCATGCACTGATCACGTGGCTGATCACACACTGTCACGTGACTGATCATGCACTGATCACGTGGCACTCATGCACTGATCACGTGGCTGATCATACACTGCTCACGTAACTGATCATGCACTGATCACGTGGCTATCATGCACTGATCACGTGGCTGATCATGCAATGATCACGCAGCTACCATATACTGGTCACGTGACTGATCATGCACTGATCACGTAAATGATCATGCACTGATCACGTGACTGATCATGCACTGATCACGTGACTGATCATGCACTGATCACGTGGCTATCATGCACTGATCACGTGGCTGATCATGCACTGATCACGTAGCAATCATGTACTGATCACGTGACTGATCATGCACTGATCACGTAATTGATCATGCACTGATCACGTGACTCATCATGCACTGATCACGTGGCTGATCACACACTATCACGTGACTGATCATGCACTGATCACGTGGCTATCATGCACTGATCACGTGGCTATCATGCACTGATCACGTGGCTGATCATGCACTGATCACGTAGCTATCATGCACTGATCACGTGACTGATCATGCACTGATCACGTAATTGATCATGCACTGATCACGTGACTGATCATGCACTGATCACGTGACTGATCATGCACTGATCACGTGGATATCATGCACTGATCACGTGGCTGATCATGCACTGATCACGTGTCTGATCATGCACTGATCACGTGGCTGATCATACACTGATCACGTAACTGATCATGCACTGATCACGTGGCTATCATGCACTGATCACGTGGCTGATCATGCACTGATCACGTGGCTGATCACACACTGTCACGTGACTGATCATGCACTGATCACGTGGCACTCATGCACTGATCACGTGGCTGATCATACACTGATCACGTAACTGATCATGCACTGATCACGTGGCTATCATGCACTGCTCACGTGGCTGATCATGCAATGATCACGCAGCTACCATATACTGGTCACGTGACTGATCATGCACTGATCACGTAAATGATCATGCACTGATCACGTGACTGATCATGCACTGATCACGTGACTGATCATGCACTGATCACGTGGCTATCATGCACTGCTCACGTGGCTGATCATGCAATGATCACGTAGCAATCATGTACTGGTCACGTGACTGATCATGCACTGATCACGTAATTGATCATGCACTGATCACGTGACTCATCATGCACTGATCACGTGGCTGATCACACACGTATCACGTGACTGATCATGCACTGATCACGTGGCTATCATGCACTGATCACGTGGCTATCATGCACTGATCACGTGGCTGATCATGCACTGATCACGTAGCTACCATGCACTGATCACGTGACTGATCATGCACTGATCACGTAATTGATCATGCACTGATCACGTGGCTGATCATGCACTGATCACGTGGCTATCATGCACTGATCACGTGGCTGATCATGCACTGATCACGCAGCTATCATGCACTGATCACGTATGTGATCATGCACTGATCACGTGGCTGATCATGCACTGATCACGTGACTGATCATGCACTGATCACGTGGCTATCATGCACTGATCACGTGGCTGATCATGCACTGATCACGCAGCTACCATGTACTGGTCACGTGACTGATCATGCACTGATCACGTAACTGATCATGCACTGATCACGTGGCTGATCATGCACTGATCACGTGGCTGATCATGCACTGATCACGTGGCTATCATGCACTGATCACGTGGCTGATCATACACTGATCACTGCCTGATCATGCACTGATCACGTGACTGATCATGCACTGATCACGTAGCAATCATGCACTGATCACGTGGCTGATCATGCACTGATCACGTGGCTGATCATGCACTGATCACGTGGCTATCATGCACTGATCACGTGGCTGATCATGCACTGATACCGTGACTGAGCATGGACTGATCACATGACTATCATGTAGTGATCACGTGACTTAATGGCGCTGATCATGTGACTGATCATGCGCTGATCATGTTTGCTATCATACACTGATCATGTGCCTCTGGAGGCAATAAACAAAGAGCTGAGTAGGCATGAATCAAACAGTCAGCAGGCAATAATCATGGAACTCAGCTGTGAGGAATCATGCTGCTCAGCTGGCAATAATCAAGCAGCTGAGCAGGCAGGAATTACACAGCACAGCTGGCAATTGTCAAGCAGATGACAGGCAGGAATCACGCAGCTCAGCAGGCCTGATCACGTGACTGAGCATGCACTGTTCACGTGGCTGATCATACACTGATCACGTGACTGATCATGCACTGATCACGTGGATATCATGCACTGATCACGTGGCTGATCATGCACTGATCACGTGTCTGACCATGCACTGATCACGTGGCTGATCATACACTGCTCACGTAACTGATCATGCACTGATCACGTGGCTGATCATGCACTGATCACGTGGCTGATCATGCACTGATCACGTGACTGATCATGCACTGATCACGTGACTGATCATGCACTGATCACGTGGCTATCATGCACTGATCACGTGGCTGATCATGCACTGATCACGCAGCTACCATGCACTGGTCACATGACTGATCATGCACTGATCACGTAATTGATCATGCACTGATCACGTGGCTTATCATGCATTGATCATGTGACTGATCATGTGCTGATCATGTTTGGATCATACACTGATCATGTGCATCTGGAGGCAATGAACAAAGAGCTGAGTAGGCAGGAATCAGTCAGCAGGCTATAATCATGGAACTCAGCTCTGAGAAATCATGCTGCTCAGCTGGCAATAATCAAGTAGATGAGCAGGCAGGAATTATGCAGCACACGTGGCAATTGTCAAGGAGATGACAGGCAGGAATCGTACAGCTCAGCTGGCAATTGTCAAGCAGATGAGCAGACAGTAATCACGCAGCTCAGCAGGCCCTGATCACGTGACTGAGCATGCACTGTTCACGTGGCTGATCACACACTATCACGTGACTGATCATGCACTGATCACGTGGCTATCATGCACTGATCACGTGATTGATCATGCACTGATCACGTAATTGTCATGCACTGATCACGTGGCTATCATGCACTGATCACGTGGCTGATCATGCACTGATCACGTGACTGATCATGCACTGATCACGTGGCTATCATGCACTGATCACGTGGCTGATCATGCACTGATCACGGGACTGATCATGCACTGATCATGGCGCTATCATGCACTGACTACATGACTGATCATGCACTGATCACGTGGATGATCATGCACTGATCACGTGACTGATCATGCACTGATCACGTGACTGATCATGCACTGATCACGTGGCTGATCATGCACTGATCACGTGGCTATCATGCACTGATCACGTGGCTGATCATGCACTGATCACGTGACTGATCATGCACTGATCACGTGACTGATCATGCACTGATCAGTGGCAATCATGCACTGATCACGTGGCTGATCATGCACTGATCACGTGACTGATCATGCACTGATCACTGGCTATCATGCACTGATCACGTGGCTATCATGCACTGATCACGTGGCTGATCATGCACTGATCACGTGACTGATCATGCACTGATCACGTCTGATCATGCACTGATCACGTGACTGATCATGCACTGATCACGTGGATGATCATACACTGATCATGTCACTGATCATGCACTGATCACGTGGCTATCATGCACTGCTCACGTGGCTGATCATGCAATGATCACGTAGCTACCATGTACTGATCACGTGAGTGATCATGCACTGATCACGTAATTGATCATGCACTGATCACGTGACTGATCATGCACTGATCACGTGACTGATCATGCACTGATCACGTGGATATCATGCACTGATCACGTGGCTGATCATACACTGATCACGTGTCTGACCATGCACTGATCACGTGGCTGATCATACACTGATCACGTAACTGATCATGCACTGATCACGTGGCTATCATGCACTGATCACGTGGCTGAACATGCACTGATCACGTGGCTGATCACACACTGTCACGTGACTGATCATGCACTGATCACGTGGCACTCATGCACTGATCACGTGGCTGATCATACTCTGCTCACGTAACTGATCATGCACTGATCACGTGGCTATCATGCACTGCTCACGTGGCTGATCATGCAATGATCACGTAGCTACCATATACTGGTCACGTGACTGATCATGCACAGATCACGTAAATGATCATGCACTGTTCACGTGACTGATCATGCACTGATCACGTGACTGATCATGCACTGATCACGTGGCTATCATGCACTGCTCACGTGGCTGATCATGCAATGATCACGTAGCAACCATGTACTGGTCACGTGACTGATCATGCACTGATCACGTAATGATCATGCACTGATCACGTGACTCATCATGCACTGATCACGTGGCTGATCACACACGTATCACGTGACTGATCATGCACTGATCACGTGGCTATCATGCACTGATCACGAGGATATCATGCACTGATCACGTGGCTGATCACACACGTATCACGTGACTGATCATGCACTGATCACGTGGCTATCATGCACTGATCACGTGGCTATCATGCACTGATCACGTGGCTGATCATGCACTGATCACGTAGCTACCATGTACTGGTCACGTGACTGATCATGCACTGATCACGTAATGATCATGCACTGATCACGTGACTGATCATGCACTGATCACGTGGCTGATCACACACTGATCACGTGACTGATCATGCACTGATCACGTGGCTATCATGCACTGATCACGTGGATATCATGCACTGATCACGTGGCTGATCATGCACTGATCACGTGACTGATCATGCACTGATCACGTGGCTGATCATGCACTGATCACGTAACTGATCATGCACTGATCACGTGACTGATCATGCACTGATCACGTGACTGATCATGCACTGATCACGTGACTGATCATGCACTGATGAGTGGCAATCATGCACTGATCACGTGGCTGATCATGCACTGATCACGTGACTGATCATGCACTGATCACGTGGCTATCATGCACTGATCACGTGGCTATCATGCACTGATCACGTGGCTGATCATGCACTGATCACGTGACTGATCATGCACTGATCACGTCTGATCATGCACTGATCACGTGACTGATCATGCACTGATCACGTGGATGATCATGCACTGATCATGTGACTGATCATGCACTGATCACGTGGCTATCATGCACTGATCACGTGGCTGATCATGCACTGATCACGTGTCTGATCATGCACTGATCACGTGGCTGATCATGCACTGATCACGTAACTGATCATGCACTGATCACGTGGCTATCATGCACTGATCACGTGACTGATCATGCACTGATCAGTGACTATCATGCACTGATCACGTGACTGATCATGCACTGATGAGTGGCAATCATGCACTGATCACGTGGCTGATCATGCACTGATCACGTGACTGATCATGCACTGATCACTGGCTATCATGCACTGATTACCTGGCTATCATGCACTGATCACGTGGCTGATCATGCACTGATCACGTGACTGATCATGCACTGATCACGTCTGTATCATGCACTGATCACGTGACTGATCATGCACTGATCACGTGGATGATCATACACTGATCATGTCACTGATCATGCACTGATCACGTGGCTATCATGCACTGCTCACGTGGCTGATCATGCAATGATCACGTAGCTACCATGTACTGGTCACGTGAGTGATCATGCACTGATCACGTAATTGATCATGCACTGATCACGTGACTGATCATGCACTGATCACGTGACTGATCATGCACTGATCACGTGGATATCATGCACTGATCACGTGGCTGATCATACACTGATCACGTGTCTGACCATGCACTGATCACGTGGCTGATCATACACTGATCACGTAACTGATCATGCACTGATCACGTGGCTATCATGCACTGATCACGTGGCTGATCATGCACTGTTCACGTGGCTGATCACACACACTGTCACGTGAGTGATCATGCACTGATCACGTGGCACTCATGCACTGATCACGTGGCTGATCATACACTGCTCACGTAACTGATCATGCACATCACGTGGCTATCATGCACTGCTCACGTGGCTGATCATGCAATGATCACGCAGCTACCATATACTGGTCACGTGACTGATCATGCACTGATCACGTAAATGATCATGCACTGATCACGTGACTGATCATGCACTGATCACGTGACTGATCATGCACTGATCACGTGGCTATCATGCACTGCTCACGTGGCTGATCATGCAATGATCACGTAGCAAACATGTACTGGTCACGTGACTGATCATGCACTGATCACGTAATTGATCATGCACTGATCACGTGACTCATCATGCACTGATCACGTGGCTGATCACACACGTATCACGTGACTGATCATGCACTGATCACGTGGCTATCATGCACTGATCACGTGGCTATCATGCACTGATCACGTGGCTGATCATGCACTGATCACGTAGCTACCATGTACTGATCACGTGACTGATCATGCACTGATCACGTAATTGATCATGCACTGATCACGTGGCTGATCATGCACTGATCACGTGGCTATCATGCACTGATCACGTGGCTGATCATGCAATGATCACGCAGCTACATGCACTGATCACGTATGTGATCATGCACTGATCACGTGGCTGATCATGCACTGATCACGTGACTGATCATGCACTGATCACGTGGCTATCATGCACTGATCACGTGGCTGATCATGCACTGATCACGGCTACCATGTACTGATCACGTGACTGATCATGCACTGATCACGTAACTGATCATGCACTGATCACGTGGCTGATCATGCACTGATCACGTTCTGATCATGCACTGATCACGTGGCTATCATGCACTGATCACGTGGCTGATCATACACTGATCACTGCCTGGTCATGCACAGATCACGTGACTGATCATGCACTGATCACGTAGCAATCATGCACTGATCACCTGGCTGATCATGCACTGATCACGTGGCTGATCATGCACTGATCACGTGGCTATCATGCACTGATCACGTGGCTGATCATGCACTGATACCGTGACTGAGCATGGACTGATCACATGACTATCATGTAGTGATCACGTGACTTAATGGCGCTGATCATGTGACTGATCATGCGCTGATCATGTTTGCTATCATACACTGATCATGTGCCTCTGGAGGCAATAAACAAAGAGGTGAGTAGGCACGAATCAAACAGTCAGCAGGCAATAATCATGGAACTCAGCTGTGAGGAATCATTCTGCTCAGCTGGCAATAATCAAGCAGCTGAGCAGGCAGGAATTACACAGCACAGCTGGCAATTGTCAAGCAGATGACAGGCAGGAATCATGCAGCTCAGCTGGCAATTGTCAAGCAGATGAGCAGACAGTAATCACGCAGCTCAGCAGGCCCTGATCACGTGACTGAGCATGCACTGTTCACGTGGCTGATCATACACTGATCACGTGATTGATCATGCACTGATCACTTGGATATCATGCACTGATCACGTGGCTGATCATACACTGATCACGTGTCTGACCATGCACTGATCACGTGGCTGATCATACACTGCTCACGTAACTGATCATGCACTGATCACGTAACTGATCATGCACTGATCACGTGGCTATCATGCACTGATCACGTGGCTGATCATGCACTGATCACGCAGCTATCATGCACTGGTCACATGACTGATCATGCACTGATCACGTAATTGATCATGCACTGATCACGTGGCTTATCATGCATTGATCATGTGACTGATCATGTGCTGATCATGTTTGGAGTCACACACTGATCATGTGCATCTGGAGGCAATGAACAAAGAGCTGAGTAGGCAGGAATCAGTCAGCAGGCTATAATCATGGAACTCAGCTCTGAGAAATCATGCTGCTCAGCTGGCAATAATCAAGTAGATGAGCAGGCAGGAATTATGCAGCACACGTGGCAATTGTCAAGGAGATGACAGGCAGGAATCGTACAGCTCAGCTGGCAATTGTCAAGCAGATGAGCAGACAGTAATCACGCAGCTCAGCAGGCCCTGATCACGTGACTGAGCATGCACTGTTCACGTGGCTGATCACACACTATCACGTGAATGATCATGCACTGATCACGTGGCTATCATGCACTGATCACGTGATTGATCATGCACTGATCACGTAATTGTCATGCACTGATCACGTGGCTATCATGCACTGATCACGTGACTGATCATGCACTGATCACGTAGCTATCATGCACTGATCACGTGGCTGATCATGCACTGATCACGGGACTGATCATGCACTGATCATGGCGCTATCATGCATTGACTACATGACTCCACATGCACTGATCACGTGGATGATCATGCACTGATCACGTGACTGATCATGCACTGATCACGTGACTGATCATGCACTGATCACGTGGCTGATCATGCACTGATCACGTGGCTATCATGCACTGATCACGTGGCTGATCATGCAATGATCACGTAGCTACCATGCACTGGTCACGTGACTGATCATGCACTGATCACGTGACTGATCATGCACTGATCACGTGACTGATCATGCACTGATCACGTGGCTGATCATGCACTGATCACGTGGCTATCATGCACTGATCACATTGCTGATCATGCACTGATCACGTAGCTACCATGCACTGATCACGTGACTGATCATGCACTGATCACGTGGCTGATCATGCACTGATCACGTGACTGATCATGCACTGATCACGTGACTGATCATGCACTGATCACGTGGATATCATGCACTGATCACGTGGCTGATCATACACTGATCACGTAACTGATCATGCACTGATCACGTGGCTATCATGCACTGATCACGTGGCTGATCATGCACTGATCACGTGGCTTATCACACACTGTCACGTGACTGATCATGCACTGATCACGTGGCACTCATGCACTGATCACGTGGCTGATCATACACTGATCACGTAACTGATCATGCACTGATCACGTGGCTATCATGCACTGATCACGTGGCTGATCATGCAATGATCACGTAGCTACCATATACTGGTCACGTGACTGATCATGCACTGATCACGTGGCTGATCATGCACTGATCACGTGACTGATCATGCACTGATCACGTGACTGATCATGCACTGATCACTTGTCTATCATGCACTGCTAACGTGGCTGATCATGCAATGATCACCCAGCTACCATGTACTGGTCACGTGACTGATCATGCACTGATCACGTAATTGATCATGCACTGATCATGTGGCTGATCATGCACTGATCACGTGACTGATCATGCACTGATCACGTGGCTGATCATGCACTGATCACGTGGCTATCATGCACTGATCACGAGACTGAACATGCACTGATCACGTCTAATCATGCACTGATCACATGACTGCCCATGCACTGATCACGCGGATGATCATACACTAATCATGTGACAGATCATGCACTGATCACGTGGCTGATCATGCACTGATACCATGACTGAGTATGGACTGATCACATGACTATCATGTAGTGATCACGTGACTTAATGGCGCTGATCATGTGACTGATCATGCGCTGATCATGTTTGCTATCATACACTGATCATGTGCCTCTGGAGGCAATAAACAAAGAGCTGAGTAGGCACGAATCAAACAGACAGCAGGCAATAATCATGGAACTCAGCTGTGAGGAATCATGCTGCTCAGCTGGCAATAATCAAGCAGCTGAGCAGGCAGGAATTACGCAGCACAGCTGGTAATTGTCAAGCAGATGACAGGCAGGAATCGTGCAGCTCAGCTGGCAAGTGTCAAGCAGATGAGCAGACAGTAATCACGCAGCTCAGCAGGCCCTGATCACGTGACTGAGCATGCACTGTTCACGTGGCTGATCATACACTGATCACGTAATTGTTCATGCACTGATCACTTGGATATCATGCACTGATCACGTGGCTGATCATACACTGTTCACGTGTCTGATCATGCACTGATCACGTGGCTGATCATACACTGCTCACGTAACTGATCATGCACTGATCACGTGGCTATCATGCACTGATCACGTGGCTGATCATGCACTGATCACGTGACTGATCATGCACTGATCACGTGACTGATCATGCACTGATGAGTGGCAATCATGCACTGATCACGTGGCTGATCATACACTGATCACGTGACTGATCATGCACTGATCACTGGCTATCATGCACTCATCACCTGGCTATCATGCACTGATCACGTGGCTGATCATGCACTGATCACGTGACTGATCATGCACTGATCACGTCTGATCATGCACTGATCACGTGACTGATCATGCACTGATCACGTGGATGATCATACACTGATCATGTTACAGATCATGCACTGATCACGTGGCTATCATGCACTGCTCACGTGGCTGTTCATGCAATGATCACGTAGCTACCATGTACTGGTCACGTGAGTGATCATGCACTGATCACGTAAATGATCATGCACTGATCACGTGACTGATCATGCACTGATCACGTGACTGATCATGCACTGATCACGTGGATATCATGCACTGATCACGTGGCTGATCATACACTGATCACGTGTCTGATCATGCACTGATCACGTGGCTGATCATACACTGATCACGTAACTGATCATGCACTGATCACGTGGCTATCATGCACTGATCACGTGGCTGATCATGCACTGATCACGTGGCTGATCACACACCTGTCACGTGACTGATCATGCACTGATCACGTGGCACTCATGCACTGATCACGTGGCTGATCATATTCTGCTCACGTAACTGATCATGCACACATCACGTGGCTATCATGCACTGATCACGTGGCTGATCATGCAATGATCACGTAGCTACCATATACTGGTCACGTGACTGATCATGCACTGATCACGTAAATGATCATGCACTGATCACGTGACTGATCATGCACTGATCACGTGACTGATCATGCACTGATCACGTGGCTATCATGCACTGCTCACGTGGCTGATCATGCAATGATCACGTAGCAACCATGTACTGGTCACGTGACTGATCATGCACTGATCACGTAATGATCCTGCACTGATCACGTGACTCATCATGCACTGATCACGTGGCTGATCACACACGTATCACATGACTGATCATGCACTGATCACGTGGCTATCATGCACTGATCACGTGGATATCATGCACTGATCACATGGCTGATCACACACGTATCACGTGACTGATCATGCACTGATCACGTGGCTATCATGCACTGATCACGTGGCTGATCATGCAATGATCACGTAGCTACATGTACTGGTCACGTGACTGATCATGCACTGATCACGTAATTGATCATGCACTGATCACGTGGCTGATCATGCACTGATCACGTGGCTATCATGCACTGATCACGTGGCTATCATGCACTGATCACGTGGCTGATCATGCACTGATCACGTAGCTACCATGTACTGATCACGTGACTGATCATGCACTGATCACGTAATTGATCATGCACTGATCACGTGACTGATCATGCACTGATCACGTGGCTGATCATGCACTGATCACGTGACTGATCATGCACTGATAACGTTGCTATCATGCACTGATCACGTGGCTGATCATGCACTGATCACGCAGCTATCATGCACTGATCACGTGACTGATCATGCACTGATCACGTGACTGATCATGCACTGATCACGTGGCTATCATGCACTGATCACGTGGCTGATCATGCACTGATCACGTGCCTGATCATGCACTGATCACATGACTGATCATGCACTGATCACGTGACTGATCATGCACTGATCACGTGGCTATCATGCACTACTCACGTGGCTGATCATGCAATGATCACGTAGCTACCATGTACTGGTCACGTGACTGATCATGCACTGATCACGTGACTGATCATGCACTGATCACGTGGCTATCATGCACTGATCACGTGGCTGATCATACACTGATCACGTGCCTATCATGCACTGATCACGTGACTGATCATGCACTGATCACGTAGCAATCATGCACTGATCACCTGGCTGATCATGCACTGATCACGTGGCTATCATGCACTGATCACGTGGCTATCATGCACTGATCACGTGGCTATCATGCACTGATCACGTGGCTGATCATGCACTGATACCGTGACTGAGCATGGACTGATCACATGACTATCATGTAGTGATCACGTGACTTAATGGCGCTGATCATGTGACTGATCATGCGCTGATCATGTTTGCTATCATACACTGATCATGTGCCTCTGGAGGCAATAAACAAAGAGCTGAGTAGTCATGAATCAAACAGTCAGCAGGCAATAATCATGGAACTCAGCTGTGAGGAATCATGCTGCTCAGCTGGCAATAATCAAGCAGCTGAGCAGGCAGGAATTACCCAGCACAGCTGGCAATTTTCAAGCAGATGACAGGCAGGAATCATGCAGCTCAGCTGGCAATTGTCAAGCAGATGAGCAGACAGTAATCACGCAGCTCAGCAGGCCCTGATCACGTGACTGAGCGTGCACTGTTCACGTGGCTGATCATACACTGATCACGTAATTGTTCATGCACTGATCACTTGGATATCATGCACTGATCACGTGGCTGATCATGCACTGATCACGTGATTGCGCATGCACTGATCACGTAATTGTCATGCACTGATCACGTGGCTATCATGCACTGATCACGTGACTGATCATGCACTGATCACGTGGTATCATGCACTGATCACGTGGCTGATCATGCACTGATCACGGGACTGATCATGCACTGATCACGGCGCTATCATGCACTGACTACATGACTCCACATGCACTGATCACGTGGATGATCATGCACTGATCACGTGACTGATCATGCACTGATCACGTGACTGATCATGCACTGATCACGTGGCTATCATGCACTGATCACGTGGCTATCATGCACTGATCACGTTGCTGATCATGCAATGATCACGTAGCTACCATATACTGGTCACGTGACTGATCATGCACTGATCACGTGGCTGATCATGCACTGATCACGTGACTGATCATGCACTGATCACGTGACTGATCATGCACTGATCACGTGGATATCATGCACTGATCACGTGGCTGATCATGCACTGATCACGTAACTGATCATGCACTGATCACGTGGCTATCATGCACTGATCACGTGGCTGATCATGCACTGATCACGTGGCTGATCACACACTGTCACGTGACTGATCATGCACTGATCACGTGGCACTCATGCACTGATCACGTGGCTGATCATACACTGATCACGTAACTGATCATGCACTGATCACGTGGCTATCATGCACTGATCACGTGGCTGATCATGCAATGATCACGTAGCTACCATATACTGATCACGTGACTGATCATGCACTGATCACGTGGCTGATCATGCACTGATCACGTGACTGATCATGCACTGATCACGTGACTGATCATGCACTGATCACGTGGCTATCATGCACTGCTCACGTGGCTGATCATGCAATGATCACGCAGCTACCATGTACTGGTCACGTGACTGATCATGCACTGATCACGTAATTGGTCATGCACTGATCATGTGGCTGATCATGCACTATCACGTGACTGATCATGCACTGATCACGTGGCTGATCATGCACTGATCACGTGGCTATCATGCACTGATCACGAGACTGAACATGCACTGATCACGTCTAATCATGCACTGATCACATGACTGCCCATGCACTGATCACGTGGATGATCATACACTAATCATGTGACAGATCATGCACTGATCACGTGGCTGATCATGCACTGATACCGTGACTGAGCATGGACTGATCACATGACTATCATGTAGTGATCACGTGACTTAATGGCGCTGATCATGTTACTGATCATGCGCTGATCATGTTTGCTATCATACACTGATCATGTGCCTCTGGAGGCAATAAACAAAGAGCTGAGTAGGCACGAATCAAACAGTCAGCAGGCAATAATCATGGAACTCAGCTGTGAGGAATCATGCTGCTCAGCTGGCAATAATCAAGCAGCTGAGCAGGCAGGAATTACGCAGCACAGCTGGCAATTGTCAAGCAGATGACAGGCAGGAATCGTGCAGCTCAGCTGGCAATTGTCAAGCAGATGAGCAGACAGTAATCACGCAGCTCAGCAGGCCCTGATCACGTGACTGAGCATGCACTGTTCACGTGGCTGATCATACACTGATCACGTGATTGATCATGCACTGATCACTTGGATATCATGCACTGATCACGTGGCTGATCATACACTGTTCACGTGTCTGACCATGCACTGATCACGTGGCTGATCATACACTGCTCACGTAACTGATCATGCACTGATCACGTGGCTATCATGCACTGATCACGTGACTGATCATGCACTGATCACGTGACTGATCATGCACTGATCAGTTGGCAATCATGCACTGATCACGTGGCTGATCATGCACTGATCACGTGACTGATCATGCACTGATCACTGGCTATCATGCACTCATCACGTGGCTATCATGCACTGATCACGTGGTTGATCATGCACTGATCACGAGACTGATCATGCACTGATCACGTCTGATCATGCACTGATCACGTGACTGATCATGCACTGATCACGTGGATGATCATACACTGATCATGTGACTGATCATGCACTGATCACGTGGCTATCATGCACTGCTCACGTGGCTGATCATGCAATGATCACGTAGCTACCATGTACTGGTCACGTGACTGATCATGCACTGATCACGTAATTGATCATGCACTGATCACGTGACTGATCATGCACTGATCACGTGACTGATCATGCACTGATCACGTGGATATCATGCACTGATCACGTGGCTGATCATGCACTGATCACGTGTCTGATCATGCACTGATCACGTGGCTGATCATACACTGATCACGTAACTGATCATGCACTGATCACGTGGCTATCATGCACTGATCACGTGGCTGATCATGCACTGATCACGTGGCTGATCACACACCTGTCACGTGACTGATCATGCACTGATCACGTGGCACTCATGCACTGATCACGTGGCTGATCATATTCTGCTCACGTAACTGATCATGCACACATCACGTGGCTATCATGCACTGATCACGTGGCTGATCATGCAATGATCACGTAGCTACCATATACTGGTCACGTGACTGATCATGCACTGATCACGTAAATGATCATGCACTGATCACGTGACTGATCATGCACTGATCACGTGACTGATCATGCACTGATCACGTGGCTATCATGCACTGCTCACGTGGCTGATCATGCAATGATCACGTAGCAACCATGTACTGGTCACGTGACTGATCATGCACTGATCACGTAATGATCCTGCACTGATCACGTGACTCATCATGCACTGATCACGTGGCTGATCACACACGATCACGTGACTGATCATGCACTGATCACGTGGCTATCATGCACTGATCACGTGGATATCATGCACGGGTCACATGGCTGATCACACACGATCACGTGACTGATCATGCACTGATCACGTGGCTATCATGCACTGATCACGTGGCTATCATGCACTGATCACGTGGCTGATCATGCAATGATCACGTAGCTACATGTACTGGTCACGTGACTGATCATGCACTGATCACGTAATTGATCATGCACTGATCACGTGGCTGATCATGCACTGATCACGTGGCTATCATGCACTGATCACGTGGCTATCATGCACTGATCACGTGGCTGATCATGCACTGATCACGTAGCTACCATGCACTGGTCACGTGACTGATCATGCACTGATCACGTAATTGATCATGCACTGATCACGTGACTGATCATGCACTGATCACGTGGCTGATCATGCACTGATCACGTGACTGATCATGCACTGATCACGTGGCTATCATGCACTGATCACGTGGCTGATCATGCACTGATCACGCAGCTATCATGCACTGATCACGTGACTGATCATGCACTGATCACGTGACTGATCATGCACTGATCACGTGGCTATCATGCACTGATCACGTGGCTGATCATGCACTGATCACGTGCCTGATCATGCACTGATCACATGACTGATCATGCACTGATCACGTGACTGATCATGCACTGATCACGTGGCTATCATGCACTACTCACGTGGCTGATCATGCAATGATCATGTAGCTACCATGTACTGGTCACGTGACTGATCATGCACCCATCACGTGACTGATCATGCACTGATCACGTGGCTATCATGCACTGATCACGTGGCTGATCATGCACTGATCACGTGCCTATCATGCACTGATCACGTGACTGATCATGCACTGATCACGTGGCAATCATGCACTGATCACCTGGCTGATCATGCACTGATCACGTGGCTATCATGCACTGATCACGTGGCTATCATGCACTGATCACGTGGCTATCATGCACTGATCACGTGGCTGATCATGCACTGATACCGTGACTGAGCATGGACTGATCACATGACTATCATGTAGTGATCACGTGACTTAATGGCGCTGATCATGTGACTGATCATGCGCTGATCATGTTTGCTATCATACACTGATCATGTGCCTCTGGAGGCAATAAACAAAGAGCTGAGTAGTCATGAATCAAACAGTCAGCAGGCAATAATCATGGAACTCAGCTGTGAGGAATCATGCTGCTCAGCTGGCAATAATCAAGCAGCTCAGCAGGCAGGAATTACGCAGCACAGCTGGTAATTTTCAAGCAGATGACAGGCAGGAATCATGCAGCTCAGCTGGCAATTGTCAAGCAGATGAGCAGACAGTAATCACGCAGCTCAGCAGGCCCTGATCACGTGACTGAGCATGCACTGTTCACGTGGCTGATCATACACTGATCACGTGATTGATCATGCACTGATCACTTGGATATCATGCACTGATCACGTGGCTGATCATGCACTGATCACGTAATTGTATGCACTGATCACGTGGCTGATCATGCACTGATCACGTGACTGATCATGCACTGATCACGTAGCTATCATGCACTGATCACGTGGCTGATCATGCACTGATCACGGGACTGATCATGCACTGATCACGGCGCTATCATGCACTGACTACATGACTCCACATGCACTGATCACGTGGCTGATCATGCACTGATCACGTGACTGATCATGCACTGATCACGTGACTGATCATGCACTGATCACGTGGCTGATCATGCACTGATCACGTGACTGATCATGCACTGATCACGTGACTGATCATGCACTGATCACGTGGATATCATGCACTGATCACGTGGCTGATCATGCACTGATCACGTGACTGATCATGCACTGATCACGTGGCTATCATGCACTGATCACGTGGCTGATCATGCACTGATCACGTGGCTGATCACACACCTGTCACGTGACTGATCATGCACTGATCACGTGGCATCATGCACTGATCACGTGGCTGATCATACACTGATCACGTGACTGATCATGCACTGATCACGTGGCTATCATGCACTGATCACGTGGCTGATCATGCACTGATCACGTTGCTACCATGCACTGATCACGTGACTGATCATGCACTGATCACGTGGCTGATCATGCACTGATCACGTGACTGATCATGCACTGATCACGTGACTGATCATGCACTGATCACGTGGCTATCATGCACTGATCACGTGGCTGATCATGCAATGATCACAGCTACCATGTACTGGTCACGTGACTGATCATGCACTGATCACGTAATTGATCATGCACTGATCATGTGGCTGATCATGCACTGATCACGTGACTGATCATGCACTGATCACGTGGCTGATCATGCACTGATCACGTGGCTATCATGCACTGATCACGAGACTGAACATGCACTGATCACGTCTAATCATGCACTGATCACATGACTGCCATGCACTGATCACGTGGATGATCATACACTAATCATGTGACAGATCATGCACTGATCACGTGGCTGATCATGCACTGATACCGTGACTGAGCATGGACTGATCACATGACTATCATGTAGTGATCACGTGACTTAATGGCGCTGATCATGTGACTGATCATGCGCTGATCATGTTTGCTATCATACACTGATCATGTGCCTCTGGAGGCAATAAACAAAGAGCTGAGTAGGCACGAATCAAACAGTCAGCAGGCAATAATCATGGAACTCAGCTGTGAGGAATCATGCTGCTCAGCTGGCAATAATCAAGCAGCTGAGCAGGCAGGAATTACGCAGCACAGCTGGCAATTGTCAAGCAGATGACAGGCAGGAATCGTGCAGCTCAGCTGGCAAATGTCAAGCAGATGAGCAGACAGTAATCACGCAGCTCAGCAGGCCCTGATCACGTGACTGAGCATGCACTGTTCACGTGGCTGATCATACACTGATCACGTAATTGTTCATGCACTGATCACTTGGATATCATGCACTGATCACGTGGCTGATCATACACTGATCACGTAACTGATCATGCACTGATCACGTGGCTGATCATGCACTGATCACGTGGCTGATCATGCACTGATCACGTGACTGATCATGCACTGATCACGTGACTGATCATGCACTGATCACGTGGCTATCATGCACTGATCACGTGGCTGATCATGCACTGATCACGTGGCTACCATGCACTGATCACGTGACTGATCATGCACTGATCACGTAACTGATCATGCACTGATCACGTGACTGATCATGCACTGATCACGTGTCTGATCATGCACTGATCACGTGGCTGATCATGCACTGATCACGTGACTGATCATGCACTGATCACGTGGATATCATGCACTGATCACGTGGCTGATCATGCACTGATCACGTGGCTGATCATGCACTGTCACGTGACTGATCATGCACTGATCACGTGGCACTCATGCACTGATCACGTGGCTGATCATGCACTGATCACGTAACTGATCATGCACTGATCACGTGGCTATCATGCACTGATCACGTGGCTGATCATGCAATGATCACGTAGCTACCATATACTGGTCACGTGACTGATCATGCACTGATCACGTAAATGATCATGCACTGATCACGTGACTGATCATGCACTGATCACGTGACTGATCATGCACTGATCACGTGGCTATCATGCACTGATCACGTGGCTGATCATGCAATGATCACGTAGCAACCATGTACTGGTCACGTGACTGATCATGCACTGATCACGTAATGATCCTGCACTGATCACGTGACTCATCATGCACTGATCACGTGGCTGATCACACACGTATCACGTGACTGATCATGCACTGATCACGTGGCTATCATGCACTGATCACGTGGCTATCATGCACTGATCACGTGGCTGATCACACACGATCACGTGACTGATCATGCACTGATCACGTGGCTATCATGCACTGATCACGTGGCTATCATGCACTGATCACGTGGCTGATCATGCAATGATCACGTAGCTACATGTACTGGTCACGTGACTGATCATGCACTGATCACGTAATTGATCATGCACTGATCACGTGGCTGATCATGCACTGATCACGTGGCTGATCATGCACTGATCACGTAGCTATCATGCACTGATCACGTGGCTCTCATGCACTGATCACGTGATTGATCATGCACTGATCACGTAATTGTCATGCACTGATCACGTGGCTATCATGCACTGATCACGTGACTGATCATGCACTGATCACGTGGCTATCATGCACTGATCACGTGGCTGATCATGCACTGATCACGGGACTGATCATGCACTGATCACGGGCTATCATGCACTGACACATGACTGACATGCACTGATCACGTGGCTGATCATGCACTGATCACGTGACTGATCATGCACTGATCACGTGACTGATCATGCACTGATCACGTGGCTGATCATGCACTGATCACGTGGCTATCATGCACTGATCACGTGGCTGATCATGCACTGATCACGTAGCTACCATGCACTGATCACGTGACTGATCATGCACTGATCACGTAATTGATCATGCACTGATCACGTGGCTGATCATGCACTGATCACGTGACTGATCATGCACTGATCACGTGACTGATCATGCACTGATCACGTGACTGATCATGCACTGATCACGTGGCTATCATGCACTGATCACGTGGCTATCATGCACTGATCACGTGGCTGATCATGCACTGATCACGTAGCTATCATGCACTGATCACGTGACTGATCATGCACTGATCACGTGGCTGATCATGCACTGATCACGTGACTGATCATGCACTGATCACGTGACTGATCATGCACTGATCACGTGGCTATCATGCACTGATCACGTGGCTGATCATGCACTGATCACGTGGTGATCATGCACTGATCACGTGGCTGATCATGCACTGATCACGTGGCTGATCACACACTGTCACGTGACTGATCATGCACTGATCACGTGGCACTCATGCACTGATCACGTGGCTGATCATACACTGATCACGTAACTGATCATGCACTGATCACGTGGCTATCATGCACTGATCACGTGGCTGATCATGCAATGATCACGTAGCTACCATATACTGGTCACGTGACTGATCATGCACTGATCACGTAAATGATCATGCACTGATCAGTGACTGATCATGCACTGATCACGTGACTGATCATGCACTGATCACGTGGCTATCATGCACTGATCACGTGGCTGATCATGCACTGATCACGTAACAACCATGTACTGGTCACGTGACTGATCATGCACTGATCACGTAATTGATCATGCACTGATCACTGACTGATCATGCACTGATCACGTGGCTGATCACACACGTGTCACGTGACTGATCATGCACTGATCACGTGGCTATCATGCACTGATCACGTGGCTGATCACACTGATCACGTGACTGATCATGCACTGATCACGTGGCTATCATGCACTGATCACGTGGCTGATCATGCACTGATCACGTAGCAACCATGCACTGGTCACGTGACTGATCATGCACTGATCACGTAATTGATCATGCACTGATCACTGACTGATCATGCACTGATCACGTGGCTGATCATGCACTGTCACGTGACTGATCATGCACTGATCACGTGGCTATCATGCACTGATCACGTGGCTGATCATGCACTGATCACGTGACTGATCATGCACTGATCACGTGGCTATCATGCACTGATCACGTGGCTGATCACACACTGATCACGTGACTGATCATGCACTGATCACGTGGCTATCATGCACTGATCACGTGGCTGATCATGCACTGATCACGTAGCTACCATGCACTGATCACGTGACTGATCATGCACTGATCACGTAATTGATCATGCACTGATCACGTGGCTGATCATGCACTGATCACGTGACTGATCATGCACTGATCACGTGACTGATCATGCACTGATCACGTGGCTATCATGCACTGCTATCTTGCTGATCATGCATTGATCACGCAGATACCATGTACTGATCACGTGACTGATCATGCACTGATCACGTAATTGATCATGCACTGATCACGTGGCTGATCATGCACTGATCACGTGACTGATCATGCACTGATCACGTGGCTGATCATGCACTGATCACGTGGCTGATCATGCACTGATCACGTGACTGATCATGCACTGATCACGTGGCATCATGCACTGATCACGTGGCTGATCATGCACTGATCACGTGACTGATCATGCACTGATCACGTGGCTATCATGCACTGATCACGTGGCTGATCATGCACTGATCACGCAGCTACCATGCACTGATCACGTGACTGATCATGCACTGATCACGTGACTGATCATGCACTGATCACGTGGCTGATCATGCACTGATCACGTGGCTGATCATGCACTGATCACGTGGCTGATCATGCACTGATCATATGGCTACCATGTACAGGTCACGTGAATGATCATACACCCATCAGGTGACTGATCATGCACTGATCACGTGGCTATCATGCACTGATCACGAGACTGAACATGCACTGATCACGTCTAATCATGCACTGATCACATGACTGCCCATGCACTGATCACGTGGATGATCATACACTAATCATGTGACAGATCATGCACTGATCACGTGGCTGATCATGCACTGATACCGTGACTGAGCATGGACTGATCACATGACTATCATGTAGTGATCACGTGACTTAATGGCGCTGATCATGTGACTGATCATGCGCTGATCATGTTTGCTATCATACACTGATCATGTGCCTCTGGAGGCAATAAACAAAGAGCTGAGTAGGCACGAATCAAACAGTCAGCAGGCAATAATCATGGAACTCAGCTGTGAGGAATCATGCTGCTCAGCTGGCAATAATCAAGCAGCTGAGCAGGCAGGAATTACGCAGCACAGCTGGCAATTGTCAAGCAGATGACAGGCAGGAATCGTGCAGCTCAGCTGGCAATTGTCAAGCAGATGAGCAGACAGTAATCACGCAGCTCAGCAGGCCCTGATCACGTGACTGAGCATGCACTGTTCACGTGGCTGATCATACACTGATCACGTGATTGATCATGCACTGATCACTTGGATATCATGCACTGATCACGTGGCTGATCATACACTGTTCACGTGTCTGACCATGCACTGATCACGTGGCTGATCATACACTGCTCACGTAACTGATCATGCACTGATCACGTGGCTATCATGCACTGATCACGTGGCTGATCATGCACTGATCACGTGACTGATCATGCACTGATCACGTGACTGATCATGCACTGATCAGCTGGCAATCATGCACTGATCACGTGGCTGATCATACACTGATCACGTGACTGATCATGCACTGATCACTGGCTATCATGCACTGATCACGTGGCTATCATGCACTGATCACGTGGCTGATCATGCACTGATCACGTGACTGATCATGCACTGATCACGTCTGATCATGCACTGATCACGTGACTGATCATGCACTGATCACGTGGATGATCATACACTGATCATGTCACTGATCATGCACTGATCACGTGGCTATCATGCACTGATCACGTGGCTGATCATGCAATGATCACGTAGCTACCATGTACTGGTCACGTGACTGATCATGCACTGATCACGTAAATGATCATGCACTGATCACGTGACTGATCATGCACTGATCACGTGACTGATCATGCACTGATCACGTGGCTATCATGCACTGATCACGTGGCTGATCATGCAATGATCACGTAGCTACCATGTACTGGTCACGTGACTGATCATGCACTGATCACGTAATTGATCATGCACTGATCACGTGACTGATCATGCACTGATCACGTGGCTGATCACACTGTATCACGTGACTGATCATGCACTGATCACGTGGCTATCATGCACTGATCACGTGGCTATCATGCACTGATCACGTGGCTGATCACACACGTATCACGTGACTGATCATGCACTGATCACGTAGCTATCATGCACTGATCACGTGGCTGATCATGCACTGATCACGTGGCTATCATGCACTGATCACGTGGCTGATCATGAAATGATCACGCTGCTACCATGCACTGATCACGTAACTGATCATGCACTGATCATGTGGCTGATCATGCACTGATCACTTGACTGATCATGCACTGATCACGTGACTGATCATGCACTGATCACGTGGCTATCATGCACTGATCACGTGGCTGATCATACACTGATCACGCAGCTACCATGTACTGGTCACGTGACTGATCATGCACTGATGACGTAATTGATCATGCACTGATCACGTGGCTGATCATGCACTCATCACGTGACTGATCATGCACTGATTACGTGACTGATCATGCACTGATCACGTGGCTATCATGCACTGATCACGTGGCTGGTCATGCACTGATCACGTGCCTGATCATGCACAGATTACGTGACTGATCATGCACTGATCACGTCACTGATCATGCACTGATCACGTGGCTATCATGCACTACACACGTGGCTGATCATGCAATGATCATGTAGCTACCATGTACTGGTCACGTGACTGATCATACACGCATCAGGTGACTGATCATGCACTGATCACGTGGCTATCATGCACTGTTCACGTGGCTGATCATACACTGTTCACCTGCCATGTCATGCACTGATCACGTGACTAATCATGAACTGATCACGTAGCAATCATTCACTGATCACGTGACTGATCATGCACTGATCACGTGGCTGATCATGCACTGATCACGTGGCTCTAATGCACTGATCACGTGATTGCGCATGCACTGATCACGTAATTGTATGCACTGCTCACGTGGCTATCATGCACTGATGACGTGGCTGATCATGCACTGATCACGAGCTATCTTGCACTGATCACGTGGCTGATCATACACTCATCACGGGACTGATCATGCACTGATCACGGCGCTATCATGCATTGTCTACATGACTCCTCATGCACTGATCACGTGGATGATCATGCACTGATCACGTGACTGACCATGCACTGATTACGTGACTGATCATGCACTGATCACGTGGCTGATCATGCACTGATCACGTAATTGATCATGCACTGATTATTTTGCTGATCATGCACTGATCACGTGGCTGATCATGCACTGATCACGTAACTGATCATGCACACGTCACGTGGCTATCATGCACTTCTCACCTGGCTGGTCATGCAATGTTCACGTATCTACCATATACTGGTCACGTGACTGATCATGCTCAGATCACGTAAATGATTATGCACTGTTCAGTTGACTGATCATGTACTGATCACGTGACTGATCATGCACTGATCACGTGGCTATCATGCACTGCTCACGTGGCTGATCACGCAATGATCACGTAGCAACCATGTACTGGTCACGTGACTGATCATGCACTGCTCACGTGGCTGATCATGCACTAATCACGTGGATATCATTCACTGATCATGTGGATATCATGCACTGATCACGTGTCTGATCACACACGTATCACATGACTGATCATGCACTGATCACGTGGCGATCATGCAATGATCACGTAGTACCATGTACTGGTCACGTGACTTATCATGCACTGATCACGTAATTGATCATGCACTGATCATGTGGCTGATCATGCACTGATCACGTGAATGATCATTCACTGATCATGTGACTGATCATGCACTGATCACGTGGATATCATGCACTGCTAAATAGGCTGATCATGCAATGATCACGCAGCTACCATGTACTGGTCGTGACTGATCATGCACTGATCACGTGGCTATCATGCACTGATCACGTGGCTGATCATGCAATGACCACGTAGCTACCATGCACTGGTCACGTGACTGAACATGCACTGATCAGTAATTGATCATGCACTGATCACGTGACTGATCATGCACAGATCACGTGACTGATCATGCACAGATCACGTGACTGATCATGCACTGATCACGTGGCTATCATGCACTGATCACGTGGCTGATCATGCAATAATCACGCAGCTACCATGTACTGATCACATGACTGATCATGCACTGATCACATAATTGATCATGCACTGATCACCTGGCTTATCATGCATTGATCATGCGACTGATCATGTGCTGATCATGTTTGGTGTCACACACTGATCATGTGCCTCTGGAGGCAATGAACATAGAGCTGAGTAGGCAGGAATCAGTCAGCAGGCTATAATCATGGAACTCACCTCTGAGAAATCATGCTGCTCAGCTGGCAATAATCAAGTAGATGAGCAGGCAGGAATTATGCAGCACAGGTGGCAATTGTCAAGGAGATGACAGGCAGGAATCGTGCAGCTCAGCTGGCAATTGTCAAGCAGATGAGCAGACAGTAATCACACAGCTCATCAGGCCCTGATCACGTGACTGAGCATGCACTGTTCACATGGCTGATCATGCACTGATCACGTGACTGATAATGCACTGATCACGTGGCTATCATGCTCTGCTCACGTGGCTGATCATGCAACGATCACGTAGCAACCATGTAGTGGTCTCGTGACTGATCATGCACTGATCACGTAATTGATCCTGCACTGATCACGTGGCTATCACGCACTGATCCGGTGGCTGATCACACACGTATCACGTGACTGATCATGCACTGATCACGTGGCTATCATGCACTGCTCACGTGGCTATCATGCACTGATCACGTGGCTGATCATGCACAGATAACGTGGCTGATCATGCAATGATCACTTGACTGATCTTGCACTGATCACGTGGCTGATCATGCAATGATCGCGCAGCTACCATGTACTGGTCACATGACTGATCATGCACTGACCACGTAATTGATCATGCACTGATCACCTGGCTTACCATGCATTGATTATGTGATTCATCATGTACTGATCATGTTTCGTGTCATACACTGATCATGTGCCTCTGGATGCAATAAACAAAGAGCTGAGTAGGCAGGAATCAGTAGGCAATAATCATGAAACTCAGCTCTGAGAAATCATGCTGCTCAGCTGGCAATAATCAAGTAGATGAGCAGGCAGGAATTATGCAGCACAGGTGGCAATTGTCAAGGAGATGACAGGCAGGAATCGTACAGCTCAGCTGGCAATTGTCAAGCACATGTGCAGACAGTAATCACGAAGCTCAGCAGGCCCAGATCACGTGACTGAGCATGCACTGTTCACGTCGCTGATCACACACCTATCACGTGAATGATCATGCACTGATCATGTGACTGATCATGCACTGATCATGTAGCTAACTTGCACTGATCACTTGGCTGATCATACACTCATCACGGGACTGATCGTGCACTGATCACGGGCTATCATGCATTGACTACATGACTCCACATGCACTGATCTCGTGTCTGATCATGCACTGATCACGTGGCTATCATGCATGGCTCACGTGGCTGATCATGCGATGATCACGCAGCTACCATGTACAGGTCAAGTGAATGATCATACACCCATCAGGTGACAGATCATGCACTGATCATGTGGCTATCATGCACTGATCACATGACTGCCCTTGCACTGATCACGTGGATGATCATACACTAATCATGTGACAGATCATGCACTGATCACGTGGCTGATCATGCACTGATACCGTGACTGTGCATGGACTGATCACATGACTATCATGCAGTGATCACGTGACTTAATGGCGCTGATCATGTGACTGATCATGCGCTGATCATGTTTGCTTTCATACACTGATCATGTGTCTCTGGAGGCAATGAACAAGGAGCTGAGTAGGCACGAATCAAACAGTCAGCAGGCAACAATCATGGAACTCAGGTGTGAGGAATCATGCTGCTCAGCTGGCAATAATCAAGTAGCTGAGCAGGCAGGAATTACGCAGCACAGCTGGCAATTGTCAAGCAGATGACAGGCAGGAATCGTGCAGCTCAGCTGGCAATTGTCAAGCAGATGAGCAGACAGTAATCACGCAGCTCAGCAGGCCCTTTTCACGTGACTGAGCATGCACTATTCACGTGAATCATGCTGCTCAGTTGGCAATAATCAAGCAGCTAGGAGGCAGGAATTACACAGCACAGCTGGCAATTGTCAAGCAGATGACAGGCAGGAATCGTGCAGCTCAGCTGGCAATTGTCAAGCAGATGATCAGACAGTAATCACGCAGCTCAGCAGGCCCTGATCACGTGACTGAGCATGCACTGTTCACGTGGCTGATCATACACTGATCACGTGATTGATCATGCACTGATCACTTGGATATCATGCACTGATCACGTGGCTGATCATGCACTGATCACGTGGCTATCATGCACTGCTCACGTGGCTGATCATGCAATGATCACGTAGCTACCATGTACTGGTCACGTGACTGATCATGCACTGATCACGTGGCTAATCATGCACTGATCACGTGACTGATCTTGCACTGATCACGTGGCTGATCATGCAATGACCACGCAGCTACCATGTACTGGTCACATGACTGATCATGCACTCCTCACGTAATTGATCATGCACTGATCACCTGGCTTACCATGCATTGATTATGTGATTCATCATGTGCTGATCATGTTTCTGTCATACACTGATCATGTGCCTCTGGAGGCAATGAACAAAGAGCTGAGTAGGCAGGAATCAGTAGGCAATAATCATGGAACTCAGCTCTGAGAAATCATGCTGCTCAGCTGGCAATAATCAAGTAGATGAGCAGGCAGGAATTATGCAGCACAGGTGGCAATTGTCAAGGAGATGAAAGGCAGGAATCGTACAGCTCAGCTGGCAATTGTCAAGCACATGAGCAGACAGTAATCACGAAGCTCAGCAGGCCCTGATCACGTGACTGAGCATGCACTGTTCACATCGCTGATCACACACCTATCACGTGAATGATCATGCACTGATCACGTGGCTCTCATGCACAGATCACGTGATTGCGCATGCACTGATCACGTGGCTATCATGCACTGATGACGTGGCTGATCATGCCCTGATCTCGTGACTGATCATGCACTGATCACATGGATAATCATGCACTGATCACGTGGCTATCATGCTCTGCTCACGCGGCTGTTCATGCAATGATCACGTAGCTACCAAGTACTGGTCACGTGACTGATCATGCACTGATCACGTAATTGATCATGCACTGATAATGTGGCTGATCATGCACTGATTACGTGGCTGATCATACACTGATCACGTGACTGATCATGCTCTGATCGCGTGGCTGATCATGCACTGATCATGTGACTGATCATGCATTGATCTCATGTCTGATCACGCACTGATCACGTGGCTATCATGCATGGCTCACGTGGCTGAACATGCGATGATCACGCAGCTACCATGTACTGGTCACATGACTGATCATGCAGTGATCATGTGACTGATCATGCAGTGATCACGTGGCTATCGTGCACTACTCACGTGGTTGATCATGCAATGATCATGTAGCTACCATGTAAAGGTCACGTGAATGATCATACACCCATCAGGTGACAGATCATGCACTGATCACGTGGCTATCATGCACTGATCACGAGACTGATCATGCACTGATCACGTCTATATCATGCACTGATCACATGACTGCCCATGCACTGATCACGTGGATGATCATACACTAATCATGTGACAGATCATGCACTGATCACGTGGCTGATCATGCACTGATACCGTGACTGTGCATGGACTGATCACATGACTATCATGTAGTGATCACGTGACTTAATGGCGCTGATCATGTGACTGATCATCCGCTGATCATGTTTGCTTTCATACACTGATCATGTGCCTCTGGAGGCAATAAACAAAGAGCTGAGTAGGCACGAATCAAACAGTCAGCAGTCAATAATCATGGAACTCAGCTGTGAGGAATCATGCTGCTCAGCTGGCAATAATCAAGCAGCTGAGCAGGCAGGAATTACGCATCACAGCTGATAATTGTCAAGCAGATGACAGGCAGGAATCGTGCAGCTCAGCTGGCAATTGTCAAGCAGATGAGCAGACAGTAATCACGCAGCTCAGCAGGCCCTGATCACGTGACTGAGCATTCACTGTTCACGTGGCTGATCATACACTGATCACGTGATTGATCATGCACTGATCACTTGGATAACATGCACTGATCACGTGGCTGATCATACACTGTTCACGTGTCTGACCATGCACTGATCACGTGTCTGGTCATACACTGCTCACGTACTGATCATGCACTGATCACGTGGCTATCATGCACTGATCACGTGGCGGAACATGCACTGTTCACGTGGCTGATCACACACCTGTCACGTGACATATCATGCACTGATCACGCGGCACTCATGCACTGATCACGTGGCTGATCATACTCTGCTCACGTAACTCATCATGCACACATCACGTGGCTATCATGCACTGCTCACGTGGCTCGTCATGGAATGATCACGTAGCTACCATATACTGGTCACATGACTGATCATGCACAGATCACGTAAATGATCATGCACTGTTAACGGGACTGATCATGTACTGATCACGTAACTGATCATGCACTGATCACGTGGCTATCATGCTCTGCTCACGTGGCTGATCATGCAACGATCACGTAGCAACCATGTACTGGTCTCGTGACTGATCATGCACTGATCACGTAATTGATCCTGCACTGATCACGTGGCTCATCACGCACTGATCCGGTGGCTGATCACACACGTATCTCGTGACTGATCATGTATAGATCACGTGACTACTCATGAAGTGATCACGTGGCTATCCTGCACTGATCACGTGGATATCATGCACTGATCACGTGGCTGATCACACACGTATCACGTGACTGATCATGCACTGATCACGTGGCTATCATGCACTGATCACGTGGCTATCATGCACTGATATCATGCACTGGTCACGTGGCTTATCACACACGTATCACGTGAGTGATCATGCACTGATCACGTGGCTGATCATACACTGATCACGTGACTGATCATGCACTGATCACGTGACTGATCATGCACTGATCACTTGGCTGGTCATGCACTGATCACATGACTGATCATGCACTGTTCACGTGACTGATCATGTACTGATCACGTGACTGATCATGCACTGATCACGTAATTGATCATGCACTATTAACGTGGCTGATCATGCAATGATCACGTGACTGACCATGCACTGATCACGTGACTGACCATCCACGGATCAGTTGGCTATCATGCACTGATTACTTGGCTGATCATGCACTGATCACTTAACTGATAATGCACTGATCATCTGGCTATCATGCACTCATTACCTGGCTATCGTGCACTGATCACGTGGTTGATCATACACTGATTCCGAAACTGATCATGAACTGATCACGTCTATATCATGCACTGATCACATGACTGCCCATGCACTGAGCACCCGGATGAACATACACTGATCATGTGACAGATCATGCACTGATCACGTGGCTATCATGCACTGCTCACGCGGCTGTTCATGCAATGATCACGTAGCTACCATGTACTGGTCACGTGGCTGATCATGCACTGATCACGTAATTGATCATGCACTGATCAGTTGACTTATCATGCACTGTTCACGTGAGTGATCATGCACTGATCACATGACTGATCATGCACTGATCTCGTGGCTATCATGCACGGCTCATGTGGCTGATCATGCAATGGTCACGTAGCTACCATATACTGATCACGTGACTGATCATGCACTGATCACGTGGCTGATCATGCACTGATCACGTGGCTGATCATCCACTGATCACGTGTCTGATCATGCACTGATAACGTGACTGATAATGCACTGATCACGTGGCTATCATGCACTGATAACTTGGCTGGTCATTCACTGATCACGTGCCTGGTCATGCACAGATTACATGGCTGATCATGCACTGAACACGTGACTCATCATGCACTGAGCACGTGGCTATCATGCACTACTCACGTGGCTGATCATGCAATCATCATGTAGCTACCATGTACTGGTCACGTGACTGCTCATACACCCATTAGGTGACGGATCATACACTGATCACCTGCCTGGTCATGCACAGATCACGTGACAAATCATGCACTGATCACATAGCTATCATGCACTGATCACGTGGCTGAACATGCACTGATCACGTGCTGATCATGCACTGATACCGTGACTGAGCATGGACTGATCACATGACTATCATGTAGTGATCACGTGACTTAATGGCGCTGATCATGTGACTGATCATGCGCTGATCATGTTTGCTATCATACACTGATCATGTGCCTCTGGAGGCAATAAACAAAGAGCTGAGTAGGCACGAATCAAACAGTCAGCAGGCAATAATCATGGAACTCAGCTGTGAGGAATCATGCTGCTCAGCTGGCAATAATCAAGCAGCTGAGCAGGCAGGAATTACGCAGCACAGCTGGCAATTGTCAAGCAGATGACAGGCAGGAATCGTGCAGCTCAGCTGGCAATTGTCAAGCAGATGAGCAGACAGTAATCACGCAGCTCAGCAGGCCCTGATCACGTGACTGAGCATGCACTGTTCACGTGAATCATGCTGCTCAGCTGGCAATAATCAAGCAGCTAGCAGGCAGGAATTACACAGCACAGCTGGCAATTGTCAAGCAGATGACAGGCAGGAATCGTGCAGCTCAGCTGGCAATTGTCAAGCAGATGAGCAGACAGTAATCACGCAGCTCAGCAGGCCTGATCACGTGACTGAGCATGCACTGTTCACGTGGCTGATCATACACTGATCACGTGATTGATCATGCACTGATCACTTGGATATCATGCACTGATCACGTGGCTGATCATACACTGTTCACGTGTCTGACCATGCACTGATCACGTGTCTGAACATACACTGCTCACGTAACTGATCATGCACTGATCACGTGGCTATCATGCACTGATCACGTGGCTGATCATGCACTGTTCACGTGGCTGATCACACACTGTCACGTGACATATCATGCACTGATCACGTGGCACTCATGCACTGATCACGTGGCTGATCATACTCTGTTCACGTCACTGATCATGCACACATCACGTGGCTATCATGCACTGCTCACGTGGTTCGTCATGGAATGATCATGAAGCTACCATATACAGGTCACGTGACTGATCATGCACTGATCACGTAAATGATCATGCACTGTTCACGTGACTGATCATGCACTGATCACGTGACTGATCATGCACTGATCACGTGGCTATCATGCACTGCTCACGTGGCTGATCATGCAACGATCACGTAGCAACCATGTACTGGTCACGTGACTGATCATGCACTGATCACGTAATTGATCATGCACTGATCACGTGGCTCATCATGCACTGATCCGGTGGCTGATCACACTCGTATCACGTGACTGATCATGCACTGATCACGTGACTAATCATGCACTGATCACGTGGCTATCATGCACTGATCACGTGGATATCATGCACTGATCACGTGGCTGATCACACACGTATCACGTGACTGATCATGCACTGATCACGTGGCTATCATGCACTGATCACGTGGCTGATCATGCACTGATCACGTGGCTATCATGCACTGATCACGTGGCTGATCATGCACTGATCACGTAGCTACCATGCACTGATCACGTGACTGATCATGCACTGATCACGTGGCTGATCATGCACTGATCACGTGACTGATCATGCACTGATCACGTGGCTGATCATGCACTGATCACGCAGCTACCATGTACTGGTCACATGACTGATCATGCACTGATCACGTAATTGATCATGCACTGATCACGTGGCTTATCATGCATTGATCATGTGATTCATCATGTGCTGATCATGTTTCTGTCATACACTGATCATGTGCCTCTGGAGGCAATGAACAAAGAGCTGAGTAGGCAGGAATCAGTAGGCAATAATCATGGAACTCAGCTCTGAGAAATCATGCTGCTCAGCTGGCAATAATCAAGCAGATGAGCAGGCAGGAATTATGCAGCACAGGTGGCAATTGTCAAGCAGATGACAGGCAGGAATCGTGCAGCTCAGCTGGCAATTGTCAAGCAGATGAGCAGACAGTAATCACGCAGCTCAGCAGGCCCTGATCACGTGACTGAGCATGCACTGTTCACGTGGCTGATCACACACTGATCACGTGAATGATCATGCACTGATCACGTGGCTATCATGCACTGATCACGTGGCTGATCATGCACTGATCACGTAATTGTCATGCACTGATCACGTGGCTATCATGCACTGATCACGTGGCTGATCATGCACTGATCACGTGACTGATCATGCACTGATCACGTGGCTGATCATGCACTGATCACGTGGCTATCATGCACTGATCACGTGGCTGATCATGCACTGATCACGTAGCTACCATGCACTGATCACGTGACTGATCATGCACTGATCACGTAACTGATCATGCACTGATCACGTGGCTGATCATGCACTGATCACGTGGCTGATCATGCACTGATCACGTGACTGATCATGCACTGATCACGTGGCTGATCATGCACTGATCACGTGACTGATCATGCACTGATCACGTGACTGATCATGCACTGATCACGTGGCTATCATGCATGATCACGTGGCTGATCATGCGAAGATCACGCAGCTACCATGTACTGGTCACGTGACTGATCATGCACTGATCACGTGACTGATCATGCACTGATCACGTGGCTATCATGCACTGATCACGTGGCTGATCATGCACTGATCACGTAGCTACCATGTACTGATCACGTGACTGATCATGCACTGATCACGTGACTGATCATGCACTGATCACGTGGCTATCATGCACTGATCACGTGGCTGATCATGCACTGATCACGCAGCTATCATGCACTGGTCACGTGACTGATCATGCACTGATCACGTAATTGATCATGCACTGATCACGTGGCTGATCATGCACTGATCACGTGACTGATCATGCACTGATCACGTGGCTGATCATGCACTGATCACGTGGCTATCATGCACTGATCACGTGGCTGATCATGCACTGATCATGTAGCTACCATGTACTGGTCACGTGAATGATCATACACTGATCAGGTGACTGATCATGCACTGATCACGTGGCTATCATGCACTGATCACGTACTGATCATGCACTGATCACGTCTAATCATGCACTGATCACATGACTGATCATGCACTGATCACGTGGATGATCATGCACTGATCACGTGACTGATCATGCACTGATCACGTGGCTGATCATGCACTGATCACGTGGCTGATCATGCACTGATCACGTGGCTATCATGCACTGATCACGTGGCTATCATGCACTGATCACGTGGCTGATCATGCACTGATCACGTAGCTATCATGTACTGATCACGTGACTGATCATGCACTGATCACGTGGCTGATCATGCACTGATCACGTGACTGATCATGCACTGATCACGTGGCTGATCATGCAATGATCACGCAGCTACCATGCACTGATCACATGACTGATCATGCACTGATCACGTAATTGATCATGCACTGATCACGTGGCTTATCATGCACTGATCATGTGATTCATCATGTGCTGATCATGTTTCTGTCATACACTGATCATGTGCCTCTGGAGGCAATGAACAAAGAGCTGAGTAGGCAGGAATCAGTAGGCAATAATCATGGAACTCAGCTCTGAGAAATCATGCTGCTCAGCTGGCAATAATCAAGTAGATGAGCAGGCAGGAATTATGCAGCACAGGTGGCAATTGTCAAGCAGATGACAGGCAGGAATCGTGCAGCTCAGCTGGCAATTGTCAAGCAGATGAGCAGACAGTAATCACGCAGCTCAGCAGGCCCTGATCACGTGACTGAGCATGCACTGTTCACGTGGCTGATCACACACTGATCACGTGAATGATCATGCACTGATCACGTGGCTATCATGCACTGATCACGTGATTGATCATGCACTGATCACGTAATTGTCATGCACTGATCACGTGGCTATCATGCACTGATCACGTGGCTGATCATGCACTGATCACGTGACTGATCATGCACTGATCACGTGGCTGATCATGCACTGATCACGTGGCTATCATGCACTGATCACGTGGCTGATCATGCACTGATCACGTAGCTACCATGTACTGGTCACGTGACTGATCATGCACTGATCACGTAATTGATCATGCACTGATCACGTGGCTGATCATGCACTGATCACGTGGCTGATCATACACTGATCACGTGACTGATCATGCACTGATCACGTGGCTGATCATGCACTGATCACGTGACTGATCATGCACTGATCACGTGACTGATCATGCACTGATCACGTGGCTATCATGCATGGCTCACGTGGCTGAACATGCGATGATCACCCAGCTACCATGTACTGGTCACATGACTGATCATGCACTGATCACGTGACTGATCATGCAGTGATCACGTGGCTATCATGCACTACTCACGTGGCTGATCATGCAATGATCATGTAGCTACCATGTACAGGTCACGTGAATGATCATACACCCATCAGGTGACAGATCATGCACTGATCACGTGGCTATCATGCACTGATCACGAGACTGATCATGCACTGATCACGTCTATATCATGCACTGATCACATGACTGCCCATGCACTGATCACGTGGATGATCATACACTAATCAAGTAACAGATCATGCACTGATCACGTGGCTGATCATGCACTGATACCGTGACTGTGCATGGACTGATCACATGACTATAATGTAGTGATCACGTGACTTAATGGCGCTGATCATGTGACTGATCATGCGCTGATCATGTTTGCTTTCATACACTGATCATGTGCCTCTGGAGGCAATAAACAAAGAGCTGAGTAGGCACGAATCAAACAGTCAGCAGGCAACAATCATGGAACTCAGCTGTGAGGAATCATGCTGCTCAGCTGGCAATAATCAAGCAGCTGAGCAGGCAGGAATTACGCAGCACAGCTGGCAATTGTCAAGCAGATGACAGGCAGGAATCGTGCAGCTCAGCTGGAAATTGTCAAGCAGATGAGCAGACAGTAATCACGCAGCTCAGCAGGCCCTGATCACGTGACTGAGCATGCACTGTTCACGTGGCTGATCATACACTGATCACGTGATTGATCATGCACTGATCACTTGGATATCATGCACTGATCACGTGGCTGATCATACACTGTTCACGTGTCTGACCATGCACTGATCACGTGTCTGGTCATACACTGCTCACGTAACTGATCATGCACTGATCACGTGGCTATCATGCACTGATCACGTGGCGGAACATGCACTGTTCACGTGGCTGATCACACACCTGTCACGTGACATATCATGCACTGATCACGAGGCACTCATGCACTGATCACGTGGCTGATCATACTCTGCTCACGTAACTCATCATGCACACATCACGTGGCTATCATGCACTGCTCACGTGGTTCGTCATGGAATGGTCACGTAGCTACCATATACTGGTCACGTGACTGATCATGCACAGATCACGTAAATGATCATGCACAGTTAACGTGACTGATCATGTACTGATCACGTGACTGATCATGCACTGATCACGTGGCTATCATGCTCTGCTCACGTGGCTGATCATGCAACGATCACGTAGCAACCATGTACTCGTCTCGTGACTGATCATGCACTGATCACGTAATTGATCCTGCAATGATCACGTGGCTCATCATGCACTGATCACGTGGCTGATCACACACGTATCACGTGACTGATCATGCACTGATCACGTGACTATCATGCACTGATCACGTGGCTATCATGCACTGATCACGTGGATATCATGCACTGATCACGTGGCTGATCACACACGTATCACGTGGCTGATCATGCACTGATCACGTGGCTATCATGCACTGATCACGTGGCTATCATGCACTGATATCATGCACTGATCACGTGGCTGATCACACACGTATCACGTGACTGATCATGCACTGATCACGTGGCTGATCATGCACTGATCACGTGACTGATCATGCACTGATCACGTGACTGATCATGCACTGATCACGTGGCTGATCATGCACTGATCACGTGACTGATCATGCACTGATCACGTGACTGATCATGCACTGATCACGTGACTGATCATGCACTGATCACGTAACTGATCATGCACTGATCACGTGGCTGATCATGCACTGATCACGTGACTGATCATGCACTGATCACGTGACTGATCATGCACTGATCAGTGGCTATCATGCACTGATCACGTGGCTGATCATGCACTGATCACGTGACTGATCATGCACTGATCACTGGCTATCATGCACTGATCACGTGGCTATCATGCACTGATCACGTGGCTGATCATGCACTGATCACGTGACTGATCATGCACTGATCACGTCTATATCATGCACTGATCACATGACTGATCATGCACTGATCACGTGCTGATCATACACTGATCACGTGACTGATCATGCACTGATCACGTGGCTATCATGCACTGATCACGTGGCTGATCATGCACTGATCACGTAGCTACCATGCACTGATCACGTGACTGATCATGCACTGATCACGTGACTGATCATGCACTGATCAGTGACTGATCATGCACTGATCACGTGGCTATCATGCACTGATCACGTGGCTGATCACACACGTATCACATGACTGATCATGCACTGATCACGTGGCTATCATGCACTGATCACGTGGCTATCATGCACTGATATCATGCACTGATCACGTGGCTGATCACACACGTATCACGTGAGTGATCATGCACTGATCACGTGGCTGATCATGCACTGATCACGTGACTGATCATGCACTGATCACGTGACTGATCATGCACTGATCACGTGGCTGATCATGCACTGATCACGTGACTGATCATGCACTGATCACGTGACTGATCATGCACTGATCACGTGACTGATCATGCACTGATCACGTGGCTGATCATGCACTGATCACGTGGCTGATCATGCACTGATCACGTGACTGATCATGCACTGATCACGTGACTGATCATGCACTGATCAGTGGCTATCATGCACTGATCACGTGGCTGATCATGCACTGATCACGTGACTGATCATGCACTGATCACTGGCTATCATGCACTGATCACGTGGCTATCATGCACTGATCACGTGGCTGATCATGCACTGATCACGTGACTGATCATGCACTGATCACGTCTATATCATGCACTGATCACATGACTGATCATGCACTGATCACGTGCATGATCATACACTGATCACGTGACTGATCATGCACTGATCACGTGGCTATCATGCACTGCTCACGTGGCTGATCATGCAATGATCACGTAGCTACCATGTACTGGTCACGTGACTGATCATGCACTGATCACGTAATTGATCATGCACTGATCACGTGACTGATCATGCACTGATCACGTGACTGATCATGCACTGATCACGTGACTGATCATGCACTGATCACGTGGCTATCATGCACTGATCACGTGGCTGATCATGCACTGATCACGTAGCTACCATGCACTGATCACGTGACTGATCATGCACTGATCACGTGGCTGATCATGCACTGATCACGTGGCTGATCATGCACTGATCACGTGACTGATCATGCACTGATCACGTGACTGATCATGCACTGATCACGTGGCTATCATGCACTGATCACGTGGCTGATCATGCACTGATCACGTGCCTGATCATGCACTGATCACATGGCTGATCATGCACTGATCACGTGACTGATCATGCACTGATCACGTGGCTATCATGCACTACTCACGTGGCTGATCATGCAATGATCATGTAGCTACCATGTACTGGTCACGTGACTGATCATGCACTGATCACGTGACTGATCATGCACTGATCACGTGCCTGATCATGCACTGATCACGTGACTGATCATGCACTGATCACGTGGCTATCATGCACTGATCACGTGGCTGATCATGCACTGATCACGTGGCTGATCATGCACTGATACCGTGACTGAGCATGGACTGATCACATGACTATCATGTATGATCACGTGACTTAATGGCGCTGATCATGTGACTGATCATGCGCTGATCATGTTTGCTATCATACACTGATCATGTGCCTCTGGAGGCAATAAACAAAGAGCTGAGTAGGCACGAATCAAACAGTCAGCAGGCAATAATCATGGAACTCAGCTGTGAGGAATCATGCTGCTCAGCTGGCAATAATCAAGCAGCTGAGCAGGCAGGAATTACGCAGCACAGCTGGCAATTGTCAAGCAGATGACAGGCAGGAATCGTGCAGCTCAGCTGGCAATTGTCAAGCAGATGAGCAGACAGTAATCACGCAGCTCAGCAGGCCCTGATCACGTGACTGAGCATGCACTATTCACGTGAATCATGCTGATCAGCTGGCAATAATCATGCACTATCAGGCAGGAATTACACAGCACAGCTGGCAATTGTCATGCAGATGACATGCAGGAATCGTGCAGCTCAGCTGGAAATTGTCAAGCAGATGAGCAGACAGTAATCACGCAGCTCAGCAGGCACTGATCACGTGACTGATCATGCACTATTCACGTGAATCATGCTGCTCAGCTGGCAATAATCAAGCAGCTAGCAGGCAGGAATTACACAGCACAGCTGGCAATTGTCAAGCAGATGACAGGCAGGAATCGTGCAGCTCAGCTGGCAATTGTCAAGCAGATGAGCAGACAGTAATCACGCAGCTCAGCAGGCCCTGATCACGTGACTGAGCATGCACTGTTCACGTGGCTGATCAAACACTGATCACGTGACTGATCATGCACTGATCACGTGGATATCATGCACTGATCACGAGGCTGATCATACACTGTTCACGTGTCTGATCATGCACTGATCACGTGGCTGATCATACACTGCTCACGTAACTGATCATGCACTGATCACGTGGCTATCATGCACTGATCACGTGGCTGATCATGCACTGTTCACGTGGCTGATCACACACCTGTCACGTGACATATCATGCACTGATCACATGGCACTCATGCACTGATCACGTGGCTGATCATACTCCGTTCACGTCACTGATCATGCACACATCACGTGGCTATCATGCACTGCTCACGTGGTTCGTCATGGAATGGTCACGAAGCTACCATATACTGGTCACGTGACTGATCATGCACTGATCACGTAAATGATCATGCACTGTTCACGTGACTGATCATGCACTGATCACGTGACTGATCATGCACTGATCACGTGGCTATCATGCACTGCTCACGTGGCTGATCATGCAACGATCACGTAGCAACCATGTACTGGTCACGTGACTGATCATGCACTGATCACGTAATTGATCATGCACTGATCACGTGGCTCATCATGCACTGATCACGTGGCTGATCACACTGTATCACGTGACTGATCATGCACTGATCACGTGACTGATCATGCACTGATCACGTGGCTATCATGCACTGATCACGTGGATATCATGCACTGATCACGTGGCTGATCACACACGATCACGTGACTGATCATGCACTGATCACGTGGCTATCATGCACTGATCACGTGGCTGATCATGCACTGATCACGTGGCTATCATGCACTGATCACGTGGCTGATCATGCACTGATCACGTAGCTACCATGCACTGATCACGTGACTGATCATGCACTGATCACGTGGCTGATCATGCACTGATCACGTGACTGATCATGCACTGATCACGTGGCTGATCATGCACTGATCACGCAGCTACCATGCACTGATCACATGACTGATCATGCACTGATCACGTGATTGATCATGCACTGATCACGTGGCTTATCATGCATTGATCATGTGACTGATCATGTGCTGATCATGTTTCTGTCATACACTGATCATGTGCCTCTGGAGGCAATGAACAAAGAGCTGAGTAGGCAGGAATCAGTAGGCAATAATCATGGAACTCAGCTCTGAGAAATCATGCTGCTCAGCTGGCAATAATCAAGCAGATGAGCAGGCAGGAATTATGCAGCACAGGTGGCAATTGTCAAGCAGATGACAGGCAGGAATCGTGCAGCTCAGCTGGCAATTGTCAAGCAGATGAGCAGACAGTAATCACGAAGCTCAGCACGCCCTGAACACGTGACTGAGCATGCACTGTTCACGTGGCTGATCACACACTGATCACGTGACTGATCATGCACTGATCACGTGGCTATCATGCACTGATCACGTGGCTGATCATGCACTGATCACGTAATTGTCATGCACTGATCACGTGGCTGATCATGCACTGATCACGTGGCTGATCATGCACTGATCACGTGACTGATCATGCACTGATCACGTGGCTGATCATGCACTGATCACGTGGCTATCATGCACTGATCACGTGGCTGATCATGCACTGATCACGTAGCTACCATGCACTGATCACGTGACTGATCATGCACTGATCACGTAATTGATCATGCACTGATCACGTGGCTGATCATGCACTGATCACGTGGCTGATCATGCACTGATCACGTGACTGATCATGCACTGATCACGTGACTGATCATGCACTGATCACGTGGCTGATCATGCACTGATCACGTGACTGATCATGCACTGATCACGTGACTGATCATGCACTGATCACGTGACTGATCATGCACTGATCACGTGGCTGATCATGCACTGATCACGTGGCTGATCATGCACTGATCACGTGACTGATCATGCACTGATCACGTGACTGATCATGCACTGATCAGTGGCTATCATGCACTGATCACGTGGCTGATCATGCACTGATCACGTGACTGATCATGCACTGATCACGTGGCTATCATGCACTGATCACGTGGCTATCATGCACTGATCACGTGGCTGATCATGCACTGATCACGTGACTGATCATGCACTGATCACGTCTATATCATGCACTGATCACGTGACTGATCATGCACTGATCACGTGCTGATCATGCACTGATCACGTGACTGATCATGCACTGATCACGTGGCTATCATGCACTGATCACGTGGCTGATCATGCACTGATCACGTAGCTACCATGTACTGATCACGTGACTGATCATGCACTGATCACGTAACTGATCATGCACTGATCAGTGACTGATCATGCACTGATCACGTGGATATCATGCACTGATCACGTGGCTGATCACACTGTATCACGTGACTGATCATGCACTGATCACGTGGCTATCATGCACTGATCACGTGGCTATCATGCACTGATATCATGCACTGATCACGTGGCTGATCACACTGTATCACGTGACTGATCATGCACTGATCACGTGGCTGATCATGCACTGATCACGTGACTGATCATGCACTGATCACGTGACTGATCATGCACTGATCACGTGGCTGATCATGCACTGATCACGTGACTGATCATGCACTGATCACGTGACTGATCATGCACTGATCACGTGACTGATCATGCACTGATCACGTAACTGATCATGCACTGATCACGTGGCTGATCATGCACTGATCACGTGACTGATCATGCACTGATCACGTGACTGATCATGCACTGATCAGTGGCTATCATGCACTGATCACGTGGCTGATCATGCACTGATCACGTGACTGATCATGCACTGATCACTGGCTATCATGCACTGATTACGTGGCTATCATGCACTGATCACGTGGCTGATCATGCACTGATCACGTGACTGATCATGCACTGATCACGTCTATATCATGCACTGATCACGTGACTGATCATGCACTGATCACGTGCTGATCATACACTGATCACGTGACTGATCATGCACTGATCACGTGGCTATCATGCACTGATCACGTGGCTGATCATGCACTGATCACGTAGCTATCATGCACTGATCACGTGACTGATCATGCACTGATCACGTGGCTGATCATGCACTGATCACGTGGCTATCATGCACTGATCACGTGGCTGATCATGCACTGATCACGTAGCTATCATGCACTGATCACGTGACTGATCATGCACTGATCACGTGGCTGATCATGCACTGATCACGTGGCTGATCATGCACTGATCACGTGACTGATCATGCACTGATCACGTGACTGATCATGCACTGATCACGTGGCTATCATGCACTGATCACGTGGCTGATCATGCACTGATCACGTGCCTGATCATGCACTGATCACATGGCTGATCATGCACTGATCACGTGACTGATCATGCACTGATCACGTGGCTATCATGCACTACTCACGTGGCTGATCATGCAATGATCATGTAGCTACCATGTACTGGTCACGTGACTGATCATGCACTGATCAGGTGACTGATCATGCACTGATCACGTGGCTGATCATGCACTGATCACGTGACTGATCATGCACTGATCACATGGCTATCATGCACTGATCACGTGGCTGATCATGCACTGATCACGTGGCTGATCATGCACTGATACCGTGACTGAGCATGGACTGATCACATGACTATCATGTGTGATCACGTGACTTAATGGCGCTGATCATGTGACTGATCATGCGCTGATCATGTTTGCTATCATACACTGATCATGTGCCTCTGGAGGCAATAAACAAAGAGCTGAGTAGGCACGAATCAAACAGTCAGCAGGCAATAATCATGGAACTCAGCTGTGAGGAATCATGCTGCTCAGCTGGCAATAATCAAGCAGCTGAGCAGGCAGGAATTACGCAGCACAGCTGGCAATTGTCAAGCAGATGACAGGCAGGAATCGTGCAGCTCAGCTGGCAATTGTCAAGCAGATGAGCAGACAGTAATCACGCAGCTCAGCAGGCCCTTATCACGTGACTGAGCATGCACTGTTCACGTGAATCATGCTGATCACTGGCAATGATCATGCACTATCATGCAGGAATTACACAGCACAGCTGGCAATTGTCATGCAGATGACAGGCAGGATCGTGCAGCTCAGCTGGAAATTGTCAAGCAGATGAGCAGACAGTAATCACGCAGCTCAGCAGGCACTGATCACGTGACTGATCATGCACTATTCACGTGAATCATGCTGCTCAGCTGGCAATAATCAAGCAGCTGAGCAGGCAGGAATTACACAGCACAGCTGGCAATTGTCAAGCAGATGACAGGCAGGAATCGTGCAGCTCAGCTGGCAATTGTCAAGCAGATGAGCAGACAGTAATCACGCAGCTCAGCAGGCCCTGATCACGTGACTGAGCATGCACTGTTCACGTGGCTGATCATACACTGATCACGTGATTGATCATGCACTGATCACTTGGATATCATGCACTGATCACGTGGCTGATCATACACTGTTCACGTGTCTGATCATGCACTGATCACGTGGCTGATCATACACTGCTCACGTAACTGATCATGCACTGATCACGTGGCTATCATGCACTGATCACGTGGCTGAACATGCACTGTTCACGTGGCTGATCACACACCTGTCACGTGACATATCATGCACTGATCACGTGGCACTCATGCACTGATCACGTGGCTGATCATACTCCGTTCACGTCACTGATCATGCACACATCACGTGGCTATCATGCACTGCTCACGTGGTTCGTCATGGAATGGTCACGAAGCTACCATATACTGGTCACGTGACTGATCATGCACTGATCACGTAAATGATCATGCACTGTTCACGTGACTGATCATGTACTGATCACGTGACTGATCATGCACTGATCACGTGGCTATCATGCACTGCTCACGTGGCTGATCATGCAACGATCACGTAGCAACCATGTACTGGTCACGTGACTGATCATGCACTGATCACGTAATTGATCATGCACTGATCACGTGGCTCATCATGCACTGATCACGTGGCTGATCACACTGTATCACGTGACTGATCATGCACTGATCACGTGACTAATCATGAAGTGATCACGTGGCTATCATGCACTGATCACGTGGATATCATGCACTGATCACGTGGCTGATCACACACGTATCACGTGACTGATCATGCACTGATCACGTGGCTATCATGCACTGATCACGTGGCTGATCATGCACTGATCACGTGGCTATCATGCACTGATCACGTGGCTGATCATGCACTGATCACGTAGCTACCATGCACTGATCACGTGACTGATCATGCACTGATCACGTGGCTGATCATGCACTGATCACGTGACTGATCATGCACTGATCACGTGGCTGATCATGCACTGATCACGCAGCTACCATGCACTGATCACATGACTGATCATGCACTGATCACGTAATTGATCATGCACTGATCACGTGGCTTATCATGCACTGATCATGTGATTCATCATGTGCTGATCATGTTTCTGTCATACACTGATCATGTGCCTCTGGAGGCAATGAACAAAGAGCTGAGTAGGCAGGAATCAGTAGGCAATAATCATGGAACTCAGCTCTGAGAAATCATGCTGCTCAGCTGGCAATAATCAAGCAGATGAGCAGGCAGGAATTATGCAGCACAGGTGGCAATTGTCAAGCAGATGACAGGCAGGAATCGTGCAGCTCAGCTGGCAATTGTCAAGCACATGAGCAGACAGTAATCACGAAGCTCAGCACGCCCTGAACACGTGACTGAGCATGCACTGTTCACGTGGCTGATCACACACTGATCACGTGACTGATCATGCACTGATCACGTGGCTATCATGCACTGATCACGTGACTGATCATGCACTGATCACGTAATTGTCATGCACTGATCACGTGGCTATCATGCACTGATCACGTGGCTGATCATGCACTGATCACGTGACTGATCATGCACTGATCACGTGGCTGATCATGCACTGATCACGTGGCTATCATGCACTGATCACGTGGCTGATCATGCACTGATCACGTAGCTACCATGCACTGATCACGTGACTGATCATGCACTGATCACGTAATTGATCATGCACTGATCACGTGGCTGATCATGCACTGATCACGTGGCTGATCATGCACTGATCACGTGACTGATCATGCACTGATCACGTGGCTGATCATGCACTGATCACGTGGCTGATCATGCACTGATCACGTGACTGATCATGCACTGATCACGTGGCTGATCATGCACTGATCACGTGACTGATCATGCACTGATCACGTGACTGATCATGCACTGATCACGTGGCTGATCATGCACTGATCACGTGACTGATCATGCACTGATCACGTGACTGATCATGCACTGATCACGTGACTGATCATGCACTGATCACGTAACTGATCATGCACTGATCACGTGGCTGATCATGCACTGATCACGTGACTGATCATGCACTGATCACGTGGCTGATCATGCACTGATCACGTGGCTGATCATGCACTGATCACGTGACTGATCATGCACTGATCACGTGACTGATCATGCACTGATCAGTGGCTATCATGCACTGATCACGTGGCTGATCATGCACTGATCACGTGACTGATCATGCACTGATCACTGGCTATCATGCACTGATCACGTGGCTATCATGCACTGATCACGTGGCTGATCATGCACTGATCACGTGACTGATCATGCACTGATCACGTCTATATCATGCACTGATCACATGACTGATCATGCACTGATCACGCTGATCATACACTGATCACGTGACTGATCATGCACTGATCACGTGGCTATCATGCACTGATCACGTGGCTGATCATGCAATGATCACGTAGCTACCATGTACTGGTCACGTGACTGATCATGCACTGATCACGTAATTGATCATGCACTGATCAGTGACTGATCATGCACTGATCACGTGACTGATCATGCACTGATCACGTGACTGATCATGCACTGATCACGTGGCTATCATGCACTGATCACGTGGCTGATCATGCACTGATCACGTAGCTACCATGCACTGATCACGTGACTGATCATGCACTGATCACGTGGCTGATCATGCACTGATCACGTGGCTGATCATGCACTGATCACGTGACTGATCATGCACTGATCACGTGACTGATCATGCACTGATCACGTGGCTATCATGCACTGATCACGTGGCTGATCATGCACTGATCACGTGCCTGATCATGCACTGATCACATGGCTGATCATGCACTGATCACGTGACTGATCATGCACTGATCACGTGGCTATCATGCACTACTCACGTGGCTGATCATGCAATGATCATGTAGCTACCATGTACTGGTCACGTGACTGATCATGCACTGATCACGTGACTGATCATGCACTGATCACGTGCCTGATCATGCACTGATCACGTGACTGATCATGCACTGATCACATAGCTATCATGCACTGATCACGTGGCTGATCATGCACTGATCACGTGGCTGATCATGCACTGATACCGTGACTGAGCATGGACTGATCACATGACTATCATGTGTGATCACGTGACTTAATGGCGCTGATCATGTGACTGATCATGCGCTGATCATGTTTGCTATCATACACTGATCATGTGCCTCTGGAGGCAATAAACAAAGAGCTGAGTAGGCACGAATCAAACAGTCAGCAGGCACTAATCATGGAACTCAGCTGTGAGGAATCATGCTGCTCAGCTGGCAATAATCAAGCAGCTGAGCAGGCAGGAATTACGCAGCACAGCTGGCAATTGTCAAGCAGATGACAGGCAGGAATCGTGCAGCTCAGCTGGCAATTGTCAAGCAGATGAGCAGACAGTAATCACGCAGCTCAGCAGGCCCTTATCACGTGACTGAGCATGCACTATTCACGTGAATCATGCTGCTCAGCTGGCAATAATCAAGCAGCTGAGCAGGCAGGAATTACACAGCACAGCTGGCAATTGTCAAGCAGATGACAGGCAGGAATCGTGCAGCTCAGCTGGCAATTGTCAAGCAGATGAGCAGACAGTAATCACGCAGCTCAGCAGGCCCTGATCACGTGACTGAGCATGCACTGTTCACGTGGCTGATCATACACTGATCACGTGATTGATCATGCACTGATCACTTGGATATCATGCACTGATCACGTGGCTGATCATACACTGATCACGTGTCTGACCATGCACTGATCACGTGGCTGATCATGCACTGATCACGTAACTGATCATGCACTGATCACGTGGCTATCATGCACTGATCACGTGGCTGATCATGCACTGATCACGTGGCTGATCACACACTGTCACGTGACATATCATGCACTGATCACGTGGCACTCATGCACTGATCACGTGGCTGATCATACTCTGATCACGTAACTGATCATGCACACATCACGTGGCTATCATGCACTGCTCACGTGGCTCGTCATGGAATGATCATGAAGCTACCATATACTGGTCACGTGACTGATCATGCACTGATCACGTAAATGATCATGCACTGTTCACGTGACTGATCATGCACTGATCACGTGACTGATCATGCACTGATCACGTGGCTATCATGCACTGCTCACGTGGCTGATCATGCAACGATCACGTAGCAACCATGTACTGGTCACGTGACTGATCATGCACTGATCACGTAATTGATCATGCACTGATCACGTGGCTCATCATGCACTGATCACGTGGCTGATCACACTGATCACGTGACTGATCATGCACTGATCACGTGACTAATCATGCACTGATCACGTGGCTATCATGCACTGATCACGTGGATATCATGCACTGATCACGTGGCTGATCATACACGATCACGTGACTGATCATGCACTGATCACGTGGCTATCATGCACTGATCACGTGGCTGATCATGCACTGATCACGTGGCTATCATGCACTGATCACGTGGCTGATCATGCACTGATCACGTAGCTACCATGCACTGATCACGTGACTGATCATGCACTGATCACGTGGCTGATCATGCACTGATCACGTGACTGATCATGCACTGATCACGTGGCTGATCATGCACTGATCACGCAGCTACCATGCACTGATCACATGACTGATCATGCACTGATCACGTAACTGATCATGCACTGATCACGTGGCTTATCATGCATTGATCATGTGATTCATCATGTGCTGATCATGTTTCTGTCATACACTGATCATGTGCCTCTGGAGGCAATGAACAAAGAGCTGAGTAGGCAGGAATCAGTAGGCAATAATCATGGAACTCAGCTGTGAGAAATCATGCTGCTCAGCTGGCAATAATCAAGCAGATGAGCAGGCAGGAATTATGCAGCACAGCTGGCAATTGTCAAGCAGATGACAGGCAGGAATCGTGCAGCTCAGCTGGCAATTGTCAAGCAGATGAGCAGACAGTAATCACGCAGCTCAGCAGGCCCTGATCACGTGACTGAGCATGCACTGTTCACGTGGCTGATCACACACTGATCACGTGACTGATCATGCACTGATCACGTGGCTATCATGCACTGATCACGTGACTGATCATGCACTGATCACGTAATTGTCATGCACTGATCACGTGGCTATCATGCACTGATCACGTGGCTGATCATGCACTGATCACGTGACTGATCATGCACTGATCACGTGGCTGATCATGCACTGATCACGTGGCTATCATGCACTGATCACGTGGCTGATCATGCACTGATCACGTAGCTACCATGCACTGATCACGTGACTGATCATGCACTGATCACGTAACTGATCATGCACTGATCACGTGGCTGATCATGCACTGATCACGTGGCTGATCATGCACTGATCACGTGACTGATCATGCACTGATCACGTGGCTGATCATGCACTGATCACGTGACTGATCATGCACTGATCACGTGACTGATCATGCACTGATCACGTGGCTGATCATGCACTGATCACGTGACTGATCATGCACTGATCACGTGACTGATCATGCACTGATCACGTGGCTATCATGCACTGATCACGTGGCTGATCATGCTGATCACGCAGCTACCATGTACTGATCACGTGACTGATCATGCACTGATCACGTGACTGATCATGCACTGATCACGTGGCTATCATGCACTGATCACGTGGCTGATCATGCAATGATCACGTAGCTACCATGTACTGATCACGTGACTGATCATGCACTGATCACGTGACTGATCATGCACTGATCACGTGGCTATCATGCACTGATCACGTGGCTGATCATGCACTGATCACGCAGCTATCATGCACTGGTCACGTGACTGATCATGCACTGATCACGTAATTGATCATGCACTGATCACGTGGCTGATCATGCACTGATCACGTGACTGATCATGCACTGATCACGTGACTGATCATGCACTGATCACGTGGCTATCATGCACTGATCACGTGGCTGATCATGCACTGATCACGTAGCTACCATGCACTGATCACGTGAATGATCATGCACTGATCACGTGACTGATCATGCACTGATCACGTGGCTATCATGCACTGATCACGTGACTGATCATGCACTGATCACGTCTATATCATGCACTGATCACATGACTGATCATGCACTGATCACGTGGATGATCATACACTAATCACGTGACAGATCATGCACTGATCACGTGGCTGATCATGCACTGATCACGTGACTGATCATGCACTGATCACGTGACTATCATGCACTGATCACGTGGCTGATCATGCACTGATCACGTGACTGATCATGCACTGATCACGTGGCTGATCATGCACTGATCACGTGACTGATCATGCACTGATCACGTGGCTATCATGCACTGATCACGTGACTGATCATGCACTGATCACGTGGCTGATCATGCACTGATCACGCAGCTATCATGCACTGGTCACGTGGCTGATCATGCACTGATCACGTAGCTATCATGTACTGTCACGTGACTGATCATGCACTGATCACGTGACTGATCATGCACTGATCACGTGGCTATCATGCACTGATCACGTGGCTGATCACACTGATCACGTGACTGATCATGCACTGATCACGTGACTGATCATGCACTGATCACGTGGCTATCATGCACTGATCACGTGGCTGATCATGCACTGATCACGTGGCTGATCATGCACTGATCACGTGGCTATCATGCACTGATCACGTGCTGATCATGCACTGATCACGTGGCTATCATGCACTGATCACGTGACTGATCATGCACTGATCACGGGACTGATCATGCACTGATCACGGGCTATCATGCACTGATCACATGACTGATCATGCACTGATCACGTGGCTGATCATGCACTGATCACGTGACTGATCATGCACTGATCACGTGGCTGATCATGCACTGATCACGTGACTGATCATGCACTGATCACGTGGCTGATCATGCACTGATCACGTGGCTGATCATGCACTGATCACGTGACTGATCATGCACTGATCACGTGACTGATCATGCACTGATCACGTGGCTATCATGCACTGATCACGTGGCTGATCATGCACTGATCACGTGACTGATCATGCACTGATCACTGGCTATCATGCACTGATCACGTGGCTATCATGCACTGATCACGTGGCTGATCATGCACTGATCACGTGACTGATCATGCACTGATCACGTCTATATCATGCACTGATCACATGACTGATCATGCACTGATCACGTGGATGATCATGCACTGATCATGTGACTGATCATGCACTGATCACGTGGCTATCATGCACTGATCACGTGGCTGATCATGCAATGATCACGTAGCTACCATGTACTGGTCACGTGACTGATCATGCACTGATCACGTAATTGATCATGCACTGATCACGTGACTGATCATGCACTGATCACGTGACTGATCATGCACTGATCACGTGACTGATCATGCACTGATCACGTGGCTATCATGCACTGATCACGTGGCTGATCATGCACTGATCACGTAGCTACCATGCACTGATCACGTGACTGATCATGCACTGATCACGTGGCTGATCATGCACTGATCACGTGACTGATCATGCACTGATCACGTGACTGATCATGCACTGATCACGTGACTGATCATGCACTGATCACGTGGCTGATCATGCACTGATCACGTGGCTATCATGCACTGATCACGTGGCTATCATGCACTGATCACGTGGCTGATCATGCACTGATCACGTAGCTATCATGCACTGATCACGTGACTGATCATGCACTGATCACGTGATTGATCATGCACTGATCACGTGGCTGATCATGCACTGATCACGTGGCTGATCATGCACTGATCACGTGACTGATCATGCACTGATCACGTGACTGATCATGCACTGATCACGTGGCTATCATGCACTGATCACGTGGCTGATACACTGATCACGTGGCTGATCATGCACTGATCACGTGGCTGATCATGCACTGATCACGTGACTGATCATGCACTGATCACGTGACTGATCATGCACTGATCACGTGGCTATCATGCACTGCTCACGTGGCTGATCATGCATGATCATGCAGCTACCATGTACTGGTCACATGACTGATCATGCACTGATCACGTGACTGATCATGCACTGATCACGTGGCTATCATGCACTACTGTCATGGCTGATCATGCAATGATCATGTAGCTACCATGTACTGGTCACGTGAATGATCATACACTGATCAGGTGACTGATCATGCACTGATCACGTGGCTATCATGCACTGATCATGCACTGATCATGCACTGATCACGTCTATATCATGCACTGATCACATGACTGATCATGCACTGATCACGTGGATGATCATACACTGATCACGTGACTGATCATGCACTGATCACGTGACTGATCATGCACTGATCACGTGACTGATCATGCACTGATCACGTGGCTATCATGCACTGATCACGTGGCTGATCATGCACTGATCACGTAGCTACCATGTACTGGTCACGTGACTGATCATGCACTGATCACGTAATTGATCATGCACTGATCACGTGGCTCATCATGCACTGATCACGTGGCTGATCACACACTGATCACGTGACTGATCATGCATGATCACGTGACTATCATGCACTGATCACGTGGCTATCATGCACTGATCACGTGGATATCATGCACTGATCACGTGGCTCTCATGCACTGATATCATGCACTGATCACGTGGCTGATCATGCACTGATCACGTGACTGATCATGCACTGATCACGTGGCTATCATGCACTGATCACGTGGCTCTCATGCACTGATATCATGCACTGATCACGTGGCTGATCATACACTGATCACGTGACTGATCATGCACTGATCACGTGGCTATCATGCACTGATCACGTGGATCTCATGCACTGATATCATGCACTGATCACGTGGCTGATCACACACTGATCACGTGACTGATCATGCACTGATCACGTGGCTATCATGCACTGATCACGTGGCTCTCATGCACTGATATCATGCACTGATCACGTGGCTGATCATGCACTGATCACGTGACTGATCATGCACTGATCACGTGGCTGATCATGCACTGATCACGTGACTGATCATGCACTGATCACGTGACTGATCATGCACTGATCACGTGGCTATCATGCACTGATCACGTGGCTGATCATGCACTGATCACGTGGCTGATCATGCACTGATCACGTGACTATCATGCACTGATCACGTGGCTGATCATGCACTGATCACGTGACTGATCATGCACTGATCACGTGACTGATCATGCACTGATCACGTGGCTATCATGCACTGATCACGTGGCTGATCATGCACTGATCACGTGGCTATCATGCACTGATCACGTGACTGATCATGCACTGATCACGTAATGATCATGCACTGATCACGTGGCTGATCATGCACTGATCACGTGGCTGATCATGCACTGATCACGTGACTGATCATGCACTGATCACGTGACTGATCATGCACTGATCACGTGGCTATCATGCACTGATCACGTGGCTGATCATGCACTGATCATGTAGCTACCATGTACTGGTCACGTGACTGATCATGCACCCATCAGGTGACTGATCATGCACTGATCACGTGCCTGATCATGCACTGATCACGTGACTGATCATGCACTGATCACATAGCTATCATGAACTGATCACGTGGCTGATCATGCACTGATCACGTGGCTGATCATGCACTGATACCGTGACTGAGCATGGACTGATCACATGACTATCATGTAGTGATCACGTGACTTAATGGCGCTGATCATGTGACTGATCATGCGCTGATCATGTTTGCTATCATACACTGATCATGTGCCTCTGGAGGCAATAAACAAAGAGCTGAGTAGGCACGAATCAAACAGTCAGCAGGCAATAATCATGGAACTCAGCTGTGAGGAATCATGCTGCTCAGCTGGCAATAATCAAGCAGCTGAGCAGGCAGGAATTACGCAGCACAGCTGGCAATTGTCAAGCAGATGACAGGCAGGAATCGTGCAGCTCAGCTGGCAATTGTCAAGCAGATGAGCAGACAGTAATCACGCAGCTCAGCAGGCCCTGATCACGTGACTGAGCATGCACTGTTCACGTGGCTGATCATACACTGATCACGTGACTGATCATGCACTGATCACGTGGCTATCATGCACTGATCACGTGGCTGATCATACACTGATCACGTGACTGATCATGCACTGATCACGTGGCTGATCATGCACTGATCACGTGGCTGATCATGCACTGATCACGTGGCTGATCATGCACTGATCACGTGGCTGATCATGCACTGATCACGTGACTGATCATGCACTGATCACGTGGCTGATCATGCACTGATCACGTGGCTATCATGCACTGATCACGTGGCTGATCATGCACTGATCACGTGACTGATCATGCACTGATCACTGGCTATCATGCACTGATCACTGGCTATCATGCACTGATCACGTGGCTGATCATGCACTGATCACGTGACTGATCATGCACTGATCACGTCTATATCATGCACTGATCACGTGACTGATCATGCACTGATCACGTGGATGATCATGCACTGATCATGTGACTGATCATGCACTGATCACGTGGCTATCATGCACTGATCACGTGGCTGATCATGCACTGATCACGTAGCTACCATGTACTGATCACGTGACTGATCATGCACTGATCACGTGGCTATCATGCACTGATCACGTGGCTATCATGCACTGATCACGTGGCTGATCATGCACTGATCACGTAGCTATCATGCACTGATCACGTGACTGATCATGCACTGATCACGTGGCTGATCATGCACTGATCACGTGACTATCATGCACTGATCACGTGACTGATCATGCACTGATCACGTGACTGATCATGCACTGATCACGTGGCTATCATGCACTACTCACGTGGCTGATCATGCAATGATCATGTAGCTACCATGTACTGGTCACGTGACTGATCATACACCCATCAGGTGACTGATCATGCACTGATCACGTGGCTATCATGCACTGATCACGTGGCTGATCATGCACTGATCACGTGCCTGATCATGCACTGATCACGTGACTGATCATGCACTGATCACGTGGTGATCATGCACTGATCACGTGGCTGATCATGCACTGATCACGTGGCTGATCATGCACTGATACCGTGACTGAGCATGGACTGATCACATGACTATCATGTAGTGATCACGTGACTTAATGGCGCTGATCATGTGACTGATCATGCGCTGATCATGTTTGCTATCATACACTGATCATGTGCCTCTGGAGGCAATAAACAAAGAGCTGAGTAGGCACGAATCAAACAGTCAGCAGGCAATAATCATGGAACTCAGCTGTGAGGAATCATGCTGCTCAGCTGGCAATAATCAAGCAGCTGAGCAGGCAGGAATTACGCAGCACAGCTGGCAATTGTCAAGCAGATGACAGGCAGGAATCGTGCAGCTCAGCTGGCAATTGTCAAGCAGATGAGCAGACAGTAATCACGCAGCTCAGCAGGCCCAGATCACGTGACTGAGCATGCACTGTTCACGTGGCTGATCATACACTGATCACGTGACTGATCATGCACTGATCACGTGGCTATCATGCACTGATCACGTGGCTGATCATACACTGATCACGTGACTGATCATGCACTGATCACGTGGCTATCATGCACTGATCACGTGGCTGATCATGCACTGATCACGTGGCTGATCATGCACTGATCACGTGGCTGATCATGCACTGATCACGTGACTGATCATGCACTGATCACGTGGCTGATCATGCACTGATCACGTGGCTATCATGCACTGATCACGTGGCTGATCATGCACTGATCACGTGACTGATCATGCACTGATCACTGGCTATCATGCACTGATCACTGGCTATCATGCACTGATCACGTGGCTGATCATGCACTGATCACGTGACTGATCATGCACTGATCACGTCTATATCATGCACTGATCACGTGACTGATCATGCACTGATCACGTGGATGATCATGCACTGATCATGTGACTGATCATGCACTGATCACGTGGCTATCATGCACTGATCACGTGGCTGATCATGCACTGATCACGTAGCTATCATGCACTGATCACGTGACTGATCATGCACTGATCACGTAATTGATCATGCACTGATCACGTGACTGATCATGCACTGATCACGTGACTGATCATGCACTGATCACGTGACTGATCATGCACTGATCACGTGGCTATCATGCACTACTCACGTGGCTGATCATGCAATGATCATGTAGCTACCATGTACTGGTCACGTGACTGATCATACACCCATCAGGTGACTGATCATGCACTGATCACGTGGCTATCATGCACTGATCACGTGGCTGATCATGCACTGATCACGTGCCTATCATGCACTGATCACGTGACTGATCATGCACTGATCACGTGGCTATCATGCACTGATCACGTGGCTGATCATGCACTGATCACGTGGCTGATCATGCACTGATACCGTGACTGAGCATGGACTGATCACATGACTATCATGTAGTGATCACGTGACTTAATGGCGCTGATCATGTGACTGATCATGCGCTGATCATGTTTGCTATCATACACTGATCATGTGCCTCTGGAGGCAATAAACAAAGAGCTGAGTAGGCACGAATCAAACAGTCAGCAGGCAATAATCATGGAACTCAGGTGTGAGGAATCATGCTGCTCAGCTGGCAATAATCAAGCAGCTGAGCAGGCAGGAATTACGCAGCACAGCTGGCAATTGTCAAGCAGATGACAGGCAGGAATCGTGCAGCTCAGCTGGCAATTGTCAAGCAGATGAGCAGACAGTAATCACGCAGCTCAGCAGGCCCAGATCACGTGACTGAGCATGCACTGTTCACGTGGCTGATCATACACTGATCACGTGACTGATCATGCACTGATCACGTGGCTATCATGCACTGATCACGTGGCTGATCATACACTGATCACGTGACTGATCATGCACTGATCACGTGGCTATCATGCACTGATCACGTGGCTGATCATGCACTGATCACGTGGCTGATCATGCACTGATCACGTGGCTGATCATGCACTGATCACGTGACTGATCATGCACTGATCACGTGGCTGATCATGCACTGATCACGTGGCTATCATGCACTGATCACGTGGCTGATCATGCACTGATCACGTGACTGATCATGCACTGATCACTGGCTATCATGCACTGATCACTGGCTATCATGCACTGATCACGTGGCTGATCATGCACTGATCACGGATGATCATGCACTGATCATGTGACTGATCATGCACTGATCACGTGGCTATCATGCACTGATCACGTGGCTGATCATGCACTGATCACGTAGCTACCATGTACTGATCACGTGACTGATCATGCACTGATCACGTGGCTATCATGCACTGATCACGTGGCTATCATGCACTGATCACGTGGCTGATCATGCACTGATCACGTAGCTATCATGCACTGATCACGTGACTGATCATGCACTGATCACGTGGCTGATCATGCACTGATCACGTGACTTATCATGCACTGATCACGTGACTGATCATGCACTGATCACGTGACTGATCATGCACTGATCACGTGGCTATCATGCACTACTCACGTGGCTGATCATGCAATGATCATGTAGCTACCATGTACTGGTCACGTGACTGATCATACACCCATCAGGTGACTGATCATGCACTGATCACGTGGCTATCATGCACTGATCACGTGGCTGATCATGCACTGATCACGTGCCTGATCATGCACTGATCACGTGACTGATCATGCACTGATCACGTGGCTATCATGCACTGATCACGTGGCTGATCATGCACTGATCACGTGGCTGATCATGCACTGATACCGTGACTGAGCATGGACTGATCACATGACTATCATGTAGTGATCACGTGACTTAATGGCGCTGATCATGTGACTGATCATGCGCTGATCATGTTTGCTATCATACACTGATCATGTGCCTCTGGAGGCAATAAACAAAGAGCTGAGTAGGCACGAATCAAACAGTCAGCAGGCAATAATCATGGAACTCAGGTGTGAGGAATCATGCTGCTCAGCTGGCAATAATCAAGCAGCTGAGCAGGCAGGAATTACGCAGCACAGCTGGCAATTGTCAAGCAGATGACAGGCAGGAATCGTGCAGCTCAGCTGGCAATTGTCAAGCAGATGAGCAGACAGTAATCACGCAGCTCAGCAGGCCCAGATCACGTGACTGAGCATGCACTGTTCACGTGGCTGATCATACACTGATCACGTGACTGATCATGCACTGATCACGTGGCTATCATGCACTGATCACGTGGCTGATCATACACTGCTCACGTGACTGATCATGCACTGATCACGTGGCTATCATGCACTGATCACGTGGCTGATCATGCACTGATCACGTGGCTGATCATGCACTGATCACGTGGCTGATCATGCACTGATCACGTGGCTGATCATGCACTGATCACGTGGCTGATCATGCACTGATCACGTGGCTGATCATGCACTGATCACGTGGCTGATCATACACTGCTCACGTAACTGATCATGCACTGATCACGTGGCTGATCATGCACTGATCACGTGGCTATCATGCACTGATCACGTGGCTGATCATGCACTGATCACGTGACTGATCATGCACTGATCACTGGCTATCATGCACTGATCACTGGCTATCATGCACTGATCACGTGGCTGATCATGCACTGATCACGTGACTGATCATGCACTGATCACGTCTATATCATGCACTGATCACGTGACTGATCATGCACTGATCACGTGGATGATCATGCACTGATCATGTGACTGATCATGCACTGATCACGTGGCTATCATGCACTGATCACGTGGCTGATCATGCAATGATCACGTAGCTACCATGTACTGATCACGTGACTGATCATGCACTGATCACGTAATTGATCATGCACTGATCACGTGACTGATCATGCACTGATCACGTGACTGATCATGCACTGATCACGTGACTGATCATGCACTGATCACGTGGCTATCATGCACTGCTCACGTGGCTGATCATGCAATGATCACGTAGCTACCATGTACTGGTCACGTGACTGATCATGCACTGATCACGTGACTGATCATGCACTGATCACGTGGCTGATCATGCACTGATCACGTGGCTGATCATGCACTGATCACGTGACTGATCATGCACTGATCACGTGACTGATCATGCACTGATCACGTGACTGATCATGCACTGATCACGTGCCTGATCATGCACTGATCACGTGACTGATCATGCACTGATCACATGGCTATCATGAACTGATCACGTGGCTGATCATGCACTGATCACGTGGCTGATCATGCACTGATACCGTGACTGAGCATGGACTGATCACATGACTATCATGTAGTGATCACGTGACTTAATGGCGCTGATCATGTGACTGATCATGCACTGATCATGTTTGCTATCATACACTGATCATGTGCCTCTGGAGGCAATAAACAAAGAGCTGAGTAGGCACGAATCAAACAGTCAGCAGGCAATAATCATGGAACTCAGCTGTGAGGAATCATGCTGCTCAGCTGGCAATAATCAAGCAGCTGAGCAGGCAGGAATTACGCAGCACAGCTGGCAATTGTCAAGCAGATGACAGGCAGGAATCGTGCAGCTCAGCTGGCAATTGTCAAGCAGATGAGCAGACAGTAATCACGCAGCTCAGCAGGCCCTGATCACGTGACTGAGCATGCACTGTTCACGTGGCTGATCATACACTGATCACGTGATGATCATGCACTGATCACTTGGATATCATGCACTGATCACGTGGCTGATCATACACTGTTCACGTGTCTGACCATGCACTGATCACGTGGCTGATCATACACTGCTCACGTAACTGATCATGCACTGATCACGTGGCTATCATGCACTGATCACGTGGCTGAACATGCACTGTTCACGTGGCTGATCACACACCTGTCACGTGACATATCATGCACTGATCACGTGGCACTCATGCACTGATCACGTGGCTGATCATACTCTGCTCACGTAACTCATCATGCACACATCACGTGGCTATCATGCACTGCTCACGTGGCTCGTCATGGAATGATCACGTAGCTACCATATACTGGTCACGTGACTGATCATGCACAGATCACGTAAATGATCATGCACTGTTCACGTGACTGATCATGTACTGATCACGTGACTGATCATGCACTGATCACGTGGCTATCATGCTCTGCTCACGTGGCTGATCATGCAACGATCACGTAGCAACCATGTACTGGTCACGTGACTGATCATGCACTGATCACGTAATTGATCCTGCACTGATCACGTGGCTCATCATGCACTGATCACGTGGCTGATCACACATGTATCACGTGACTGATCATGCACTGATCACGTGGCTCTCATGCACTGATCACGTGGCTATCATGCACTGATCACGTGGATATCATGCACTGATCACGTGGCTGATCACACACGTATCACATGACTGATCATGCACTGATCACGTGGCTATCATGCACTGATCACGTGGCTATCATGCACTGATCACGTGGCTGATCATGCAATGATCACGTAGCTACCATGTACTGGTCACGTGACTGATCATGCACTGATCACGTAATTGATCATGCACTGATCACGTGACTGATCATGCACTGATCACGTGACTGATCATGCACTGATCACGTGACTGATCATGCACTGATCACGTGGCTATCATGCACTGATCATGTGGCTGATCATGCACTGATCACGTAGCTACCATGCACTGATCACGTGACTGATCATGCACTGATCACGTAATTGATCATGCACTGATCACGTGGCTGATCATGCACTGATCACGTGGCTGATCATGCACTGATCACGTGACTGATCATGCACTGATCACGTGACTGATCATGCACTGATCACGTGGCTATCATGCACTGATCACGTGGCTGATCATGCACTGATCACGTGCCTGATCATGCACTGATCACATGACTGATCATGCACTGATCACGTGACTGATCATGCACTGATCACGTGGCTATCATGCACTGATCACGTGGCTGATCATGCACTGATCACGTAGCTACCATGCACTGATCACGTGACTGATCATACACTGATCACGTGACTGATCATGCACTGATCACGTGACTGATCATGCACTGATCACGTGGCTATCATGCACTGATCACGTGGCTGATCATGCACTGATCACGTGGCTGATCATGCACTGATCACGTGACTGATCATGCACTGATCACGTGACTATCATGCACTGATCACGTGGCTATCATGCACTGATCACGTGGCTGATCATGCACTGATCATGTAGCTACCATGTACTGGTCACGTGACTGATCATGCACTGATCACGTGACTGATCATGCACTGATCACGTGGCTATCATGCACTGATCACGTGACTGATCATGCACTGATCACGTCTATATCATGCACTGATCACATGACTGATCATGCACTGATCACGTGGCTGATCATGCACTGATCACGTGACTGATCATGCACTGATCACGTGGCTGATCATGCACTGATCACGTGACTGATCATGCACTGTTCACGTGACTGATCATGCACTGATCACGTGACTGATCATGCACTGATCACGTGGCTATCATGCACTACTCACGTGGCTGATCATGCAATGATCATGTAGCTACCATGTACTGGTCACGTGACTGATCATACACCCATCAGGTGACTGATCATGCACTGATCACGTGGCTATCATGCACTGATCACGTGGCTGATCATGCACTGATCACGTGCCTGGTCATGCACTGATCACGTGACTGATCATGCACTGATCACGTGGCTATCATGAACTGATCACGTGGCTGATCATGCACTGATCACGTGGCTGATCATGCACTGATACCGTGACTGAGCATGGACTGATCACATGACTATCATGTAGTGATCACGTGACTTAATGGCGCTGATCATGTGACTGATCATGCGCTGATCATGTTTGCTATCATACACTGATCATGTGCCTCTGGAGGCAATAAACAAAGAGCTGAGTAGGCACGAATCAAACAGTCAGCAGGCAATAATCATGGAACTCAGGTGTGAGGAATCATGCTGCTCAGCTGGCAATAATCAAGCAGCTGAGCAGGCAGGAATTACGCAGCACAGCTGGCAATTGTCAAGCAGATGACAGGCAGGAATCGTGCAGCTCAGCTGGCAATTGTCAAGCAGATGAGCAGACAGTAATCACGCAGCTCAGCAGGCCCAGATCACGTGACTGAGCATGCACTGTTCACGTGGCTGATCATACACTGATCACGTGACTGATCATGCACTGATCACGTGGCTATCATGCACTGATCACGTGGCTGATCATACACTGATCACGTAACTGATCATGCACTGATCACGTGGCTATCATGCACTGATCACGTGGCTGATCATGCACTGATCACGTGGCTGATCATGCACTGATCACGTGGCTGATCATGCACTGATCACGTGACTGATCATGCACTGATCACGTGGCTGATCATGCACTGATCACGTGGCTATCATGCACTGATCACGTGGCTGATCATGCACTGATCACGTGACTGATCATGCACTGATCACTGGCTATCATGCACTGATCACTGGCTATCATGCACTGATCACGTGGCTGATCATGCACTGATCACGTGACTGATCATGCACTGATCACGTCTATATCATGCACTGATCACGTGACTGATCATGCACTGATCACGTGGATGATCATGCACTGATCATGTGACTGATCATGCACTGATCACGTGGCTATCATGCACTGATCACGTGGCTGATCATGCACTGATCACGTAGCTATCATGTACTGATCACGTGACTGATCATGCACTGATCACGTGGCTATCATGCACTGATCACGTGGCTATCATGCACTGATCACGTGGCTGATCATGCACTGATCACGTAGCTATCATGCACTGATCACGTGACTGATCATGCACTGATCACGTGGCTGATCATGCACTGATCACGTGACTATCATGCACTGATCACGTGACTGATCATGCACTGATCACGTGACTGATCATGCACTGATCACGTGGCTATCATGCACTACTCACGTGGCTGATCATGCAATGATCATGTAGCTACCATGTACTGGTCACGTGACTGATCATACACCCATCAGGTGACTGATCATGCACTGATCACGTGGCTATCATGCACTGATCACGTGGCTGATCATGCACTGATCACGTGCCTGATCATGCACTGATCACGTGACTGATCATGCACTGATCACGTGGCTATCATGCACTGATCACGTGGCTGATCATGCACTGATCACGTGGCTGATCATGCACTGATACCGTGACTGAGCATGGACTGATCACATGACTATCATGTAGTGATCACGTGACTTAATGGCGCTGATCATGTGACTGATCATGCGCTGATCATGTTTGCTATCATACACTGATCATGTGCCTCTGGAGGCAATAAACAAAGAGCTGAGTAGGCACGAATCAAACAGTCAGCAGGCAATAATCATGGAACTCAGCTGTGAGGAATCATGCTGCTCAGCTGGCAATAATCAAGCAGCTGAGCAGGCAGGAATTACGCAGCACAGCTGGCAATTGTCAAGCAGATGACAGGCAGGAATCGTGCAGCTCAGCTGGCAATTGTCAAGCAGATGAGCAGACAGTAATCACGCAGCTCAGCAGGCCCAGATCACGTGACTGAGCATGCACTGTTCACGTGGCTGATCATACACTGATCACGTGACTGATCATGCACTGATCACGTGGCTATCATGCACTGATCACGTGGCTGATCATACACTGATCACGTGACTGATCATGCACTGATCACGTGGCTATCATGCACTGATCACGTGGCTGATCATGCACTGATCACGTGGCTGATCATGCACTGATCACGTGGCTGATCATGCACTGATCACGTGACTGATCATGCACTGATCACGTGGCTGATCATGCACTGATCACGTGGCTATCATGCACTGATCACGTGGCTGATCATGCACTGATCACGTGACTGATCATGCACTGATCACTGGCTATCATGCACTCATTCACTGGCTATCATGCACTGATCACGTGGCTGATCATGCACTGATCACGTGACTGATCATGCACTGATCACGTCTATATCATGCACTGATCACATGACTGATCATGCACTGATCACGTGGATGATCATACACTGATCATGTGACTGATCATGCACTGATCACGTGGCTATCATGCACTGATCACGTGGCTGATCATGCACTGATCACGTAGCTATCATGCACTGATCACGTGACTGATCATGCACTGATCACGTGGCTGATCATGCACTGATCACGTGACTTATCATGCACTGATCACGTGACTGATCATGCACTGATCACGTGACTGATCATGCACTGATCACGTGGCTATCATGCACTACTCACGTGGCTGATCATGCAATGATCATGTAGCTACCATGTACTGGTCACGTGACTGATCATACACCCATCAGGTGACTGATCATGCACTGATCACGTGGCTATCATGCACTGATCACGTGGCTGATCATGCACTGATCACCTGCCTATCATGCACTGATCACGTGACTGATCATGCACTGATCACGTGGCTATCATGAACTGATCACGTGGCTGATCATGCACTGATCACGTGGCTGATCATGCACTGATACCGTGACTGAGCATGGACTGATCACATGACTATCATGTAGTGATCACGTGACTTAATGGCGCTGATCATGTGACTGATCATGCGCTGATCATGTTTGCTATCATACACTGATCATGTGCCTCTGGAGGCAATAAACAAAGAGCTGAGTAGGCACGAATCAAACAGTCAGCAGGCAATAATCATGGAACTCAGGTGTGAGGAATCATGCTGCTCAGCTGGCAATAATCAAGCAGCTGAGCAGGCAGGAATTACGCAGCACAGCTGGCAATTGTCAAGCAGATGACAGGCAGGAATCGTGCAGCTCAGCTGGCAATTGTCAAGCAGATGAGCAGACAGTAATCACGCAGCTCAGCAGGCCCAGATCACGTGACTGAGCATGCACTGTTCACGTGGCTGATCATACACTGATCACGTGACTGATCATGCACTGATCACGTGGCTATCATGCACTGATCACGTGGCTGATCATACACTGATCACGTGACTGATCATGCACTGATCACGTGGCTGATCATGCACTGATCACGTGGCTGATCATGCACTGATCACGTGGCTGATCATGCACTGATCACGTGGCTGATCATGCACTGATCACGTGACTGATCATGCACTGATCACGTGGCTGATCATGCACTGATCACGTGGCTATCATGCACTGATCACGTGGCTGATCATGCACTGATCACGTGACTGATCATGCACTGATCACTGGCTATCATGCACTGATTCACTGGCTATCATGCACTGATCACGTGGTGATCATGCACTGATCACGGATGATCATGCACTGATCATGTGACTGATCATGCACTGATCACGTGGCTATCATGCACTGATCACGTGGCTGATCATGCACTGATCACGTAGCTACCATGTACTGATCACGTGACTGATCATGCACTGATCACGTGGCTATCATGCACTGATCACGTGGCTATCATGCACTGATCACGTGGCTGATCATGCACTGATCACGTGCTATCATGCACTGATCACGTGACTGATCATGCACTGATCACGTGGCTGATCATGCACTGATCACGTGACTTATCATGCACTGATCACGTGACTGATCATGCACTGATCACGTGACTGATCATGCACTGATCACGTGGCTATCATGCACTACTCACGTGGCTGATCATGCAATGATCATGTAGCTACCATGTACTGGTCACGTGACTGATCATACACCCATCAGGTGACTGATCATGCACTGATCACGTGGCTATCATGCACTGATCACGTGGCTGATCATGCACTGATCACCTGCCTGATCATGCACTGATCACGTGACTGATCATGCACTGATCACGTGGCTATCATGCACTGATCACGTGGCTGATCATGCACTGATCACGTGGCTGATCATGCACTGATACCGTGACTGAGCATGGACTGATCACATGACTATCATGTAGTGATCACGTGACTTAATGGCGCTGATCATGTGACTGATCATGCGCTGATCATGTTTGCTATCATACACTGATCATGTGCCTCTGGAGGCAATAAACAAAGAGCTGAGTAGGCACGAATCAAACAGTCAGCAGGCAATAATCATGGAACTCAGGTGTGAGGAATCATGCTGCTCAGCTGGCAATAATCAAGCAGCTGAGCAGGCAGGAATTACGCAGCACAGCTGGCAATTGTCAAGCAGATGACAGGCAGGAATCGTGCAGCTCAGCTGGCAATTGTCAAGCAGATGAGCAGACAGTAATCACGCAGCTCAGCAGGCCCAGATCACGTGACTGAGCATGCACTGTTCACGTGGCTGATCATACACTGATCACGTGACTGATCATGCACTGATCACGTGGCTATCATGCACTGATCACGTGGCTGATCATACACTGATCACGTGACTGATCATGCACTGATCACGTGGCTGATCATGCACTGATCACGTGGCTGATCATGCACTGATCACGTGGCTGATCATGCACTGATCACGTGGCTGATCATGCACTGATCACGTGGCTGATCATGCACTGATCACGTGGCTGATCATGCACTGATCACGTGGCTGATCATGCACTGATCACGTGGCTGATCATACACTGATCACGTAACTGATCATGCACTGATCACGTGGCTGATCATGCACTGATCACGTGGCTATCATGCACTGATCACGTGGCTGATCATGCACTGATCACGTGACTGATCATGCACTGATCACTGGCTATCATGCACTGATCACTGGCTATCATGCACTGATCACGTGGCTGATCATGCACTGATCACGTGACTGATCATGCACTGATCACGTCTATATCATGCACTGATCACGTGACTGATCATGCACTGATCACGTGGATGATCATGCACTGATCATGTGACTGATCATGCACTGATCACGTGGCTATCATGCACTGATCACGTGGCTGATCATGCAATGATCACGTAGCTACCATGTACTGATCACGTGACTGATCATGCACTGATCACGTAATTGATCATGCACTGATCACGTGACTGATCATGCACTGATCACGTGACTGATCATGCACTGATCACGTGACTGATCATGCACTGATCACGTGGCTATCATGCACTGCTCACGTGGCTGATCATGCAATGATCACGTAGCTACCATGTACTGGTCACGTGACTGATCATGCACTGATCACGTGACTGATCATGCACTGATCACGTGGCTGATCATGCACTGATCACGTGGCTGATCATGCACTGATCACGTGACTGATCATGCACTGATCACGTGACTGATCATGCACTGATCACGTGACTGATCATGCACTGATCACGTGCCTGATCATGCACTGATCACGTGACTGATCATGCACTGATCACATGGCTATCATGCACTGATCACGTGGCTGATCATGCACTGATCACGTGGCTGATCATGCACTGATACCGTGACTGAGCATGGACTGATCACATGACTATCATGTAGTGATCACGTGACTTAATGGCGCTGATCATGTGACTGATCATGCACTGATCATGTTTGCTATCATACACTGATCATGTGCCTCTGGAGGCAATAAACAAAGAGCTGAGTAGGCACGAATCATACAGTCAGCAGGCAATAATCATGGAACTCAGCTGTGAGGAATCATGCTGCTCAGCTGGCAATAATCAAGCAGCTGAGCAGGCAGGAATTACGCAGCACAGCTGGCAATTGTCAAGCAGATGACAGGCAGGAATCGTGCAGCTCAGCTGGCAATTGTCAAGCAGATGAGCAGACAGTAATCACGCAGCTCAGCAGGCCCTGATCACGTGACTGAGCATGCACTGTTCACGTGGCTGATCATACACTGATCACGTGATGATCATGCACTGATCACTTGGATATCATGCACTGATCACGTGGCTGATCATACACTGTTCACGTGTCTGACCATGCACTGATCACGTGGCTGATCATACACTGCTCACGTAACTGATCATGCACTGATCACGTGGCTATCATGCACTGATCACGTGGCTGAACATGCACTGTTCACGTGGCTGATCACACACCTGTCACGTGACATATCATGCACTGATCACGTGGCACTCATGCACTGATCACGTGGCTGATCATACTCTGCTCACGTAACTCATCATGCACACATCACGTGGCTATCATGCACTGCTCACGTGGCTCGTCATGGAATGATCACATAGCTACCATATCCTGGTCACGTGACTGATCATGCACAGATCACGTAAATGATCATGCACTGTTCACGTGACTGATCATGTACTGATCACGTGACTGATCATGCACTGATCACGTGGCTATCATGCACTGATCACGTGGCTGATCATGCACTGATCACGTAACTGATCATGCACTGATCACGTGGCTATCATGCACTGATCACGTGGCTGATCATGCACTGATCACGTGGCTGATCATGCACTGATCACGTGGCTGATCATGCACTGATCACGTAACTGATCATGCACTGATCACGTGGCTGATCATGCACTGATCAGTGGCTATCATGCACTGATCACGTGGCTGATCATGCACTGATCACGTGACTGATCATGCACTGATCACTGGCTATCATGCACTGATCACTGGCTATCATGCACTGATCACGTGGTGATCATGCACTGATCACGTGACTGATCATGCACTGATCACGTCTATATCATGCACTGATCACGTGACTGATCATGCACTGATCACCCGGATGATCATGCACTGATCATGTGACTGATCATGCACTGATCACGTGGCTATCATGCACTGATCACGTGGCTGATCATGCACTGATCACGTAGCTACCATGCACTGATCACGTGACTGATCATGCACTGATCACGTAATTGATCATGCACTGATCACGTGACTTATCATGCACTGATCACGTGACTGATCATGCACTGATCACGTGACTGATCATGCACTGATCACGTGGCTATCATGCACTACTCACGTGGCTGATCATGCAATGATCATGTAGCTACCATGTACTGGTCACGTGACTGATCATACACCCATCAGGTGACTGATCATGCACTGATCACGTGGCTATCATGCACTGATCACGTGGCTGATCATGCACTGATCACCTGCCTGGTCATGCACTGATCACGTGACAAATCATGCACTGATCACATGGCTATCATGAACTGATCACGTGGCTGATCATGCACTGATCACGTGGCTGATCATGCACTGATACCGTGACTGAGCATGGACTGATCACATGACTATCATGTAGTGATCACGTGACTTAATGGCGCTGATCATGTGACTGATCATGCGCTGATCAAGTTTGCTATCATACACTGATCATGTGCCTCTGGAGGCAATAAACAAAGAGCTGAGTAGGCACGAATCAAACAGTCAGCAGGCAATAATCATGGAACTCAGGTGTGAGGAATCATGCTGCTCAGCTGGCAATAATCAAGCAGCTGAGCAGGCAGGAATTACGCAGCACAGCTGGCAATTGTCAAGCAGATGACAGGCAGGAATCGTGCAGCTCAGCTGGCAATTGTCAAGCAGATGAGCAGACAGTAATCACGCAGCTCAGCAGGCCCAGATCACGTGACTGAGCATGCACTGTTCACGTGGCTGATCATACACTGATCACGTAACTGATCATGCACTGATCACGTGGCTATCATGCACTGATCACGTGGCTGATCATACACTGTTCACGTGTTTGACCATGCACTGATCACGTGGCTGATCATACACTGCTCACGTAACTGATCATGCACTGATCACGTGGCTGATCATGCACTGATCACGTGGCTATCATGCACTGATCACGTGGCTGATCATACACTGATCACGTGACTGATCATGCACTGATCACTGGCTATCATGCACTCATTAACTGGCTATCATGCACTGATCACGTGGCTGATCATGCACTGATCACGGGACTGATCATGCACTGATCACGTCTATATCATGCACTGATCACGTGACTGATCATGCACTGATCACGTGGATGATCATACACTGATCATGTGACTGATCATGCACTGATCACGTGGCTATCATGCACTGCTCACGTGGCTGATCATGCACTGATCACGTAGCTACCATGTACTGGTCACGTGACTGATCATGCACTGATCACGTAATTGATCATGCACTGATCACGTGACTGATCATGCACTGATCACGTGAGTGATCATGCACTGATCACGTGACTGATCATGCACTGATCACGTGGCTATCATGCACTGCTCACGTGGCTGATCATGCACTGATCACGTAGCTACCATGTACTGGTCACGTGACTGATCATGCACTGATCACGTGATTGATCATGCACTGATCACGTGGCTGATCATGCACTGATCACGTGGCTGATCATGCACTGATCACGTGACTGATCATGCACTGATCACGTGACTGATCATGCACTGATCACGTGACTGATCATGCACTGATCACCTGCCTGTCATGCACTGATCACGTGACAAATCATGCACTGATCACATAGCTATCATGAACTGATCACGTGGCTGATCATGCACTGATCACGTGGCTGATCATGCACTGATACCGTGACTGAGCATGGACTGATCACATGACTATCATGTAGTGATCACGTGACTTAATGGCGCTGATCATGTGACTGATCATGCACTGATAATGTTTGCTATCATACACTGATCATGTGCCTCTGGAGGCAATAAACAAAGAGCTGAGTAGGCACGAATTATACAGTCAGCAGGCAATAATCATGGAACTCAGCTGTGAGGAATCATGCTGCTCAGCTGGCAATAATCAAGCAGCTGAGCAGGCAGGAATTACGCAGCACAGCTGGCAATTGTCAAGCAGATGACAGGCAGGAATCGTGCAGCTCAGCTGGCAATTGTCAAGCAGATGAGCAGACAGTAATCACGCAGCTCAGCAGGCCCTGATCACGTGACTGAGCAGGCACTGTTCACGTGGCTGATCATACACTGATCACGTGATGATCATGCACTGATCACTTGGATATCATGCACTGATCACGTGGCTGATCATACACTGTTCACGTGTCTGACCATGCACTGATCACGTGGCTGATCATACAGTGCTCAGGTAACTGATCATGCACTGATCACGTGGCTATCATGCACTGATCACGTGGCTGAACATGCACTGTTCACGTGGCTGATCACACACCTGTCACGTGACATATCATGCACTGATCACGTGGCACTCATGCACTGATCACGTGGCTGATCATACACTGCTCACGTGGCTGATCATGCACGATCACGTGGCTATCATGCACTGGTCACGTGACTGATCATGCACTGATCACGTAATTGATCATGCACTGATCACGTGCTGATCATGCACTGATCACGTGGCTGATCATGCACTGATCACGTGACTGATCATGCACTGATCACGTGGCTGATCATGCACTGATCACGTGGCTATCATGCACTGATCACGTGGCTGATCATGCACTGATCACGTGGCTATCATGCACTGATCACGTGGCTGATCACACACGATCACGTGACTGATCATGCACTGATCACGTGGCTATCATGCACTGATCACGTGGCTATCATGCACTGATCACGTGGCTGATCATGCACTGATCACGTAGCTATCATGTACTGATCACGTGACTGATCATGCACTGATCACGTAATTGATCATGCACTGATCACGTGACTGATCATGCACTGATCACGTGACTGATCATGCACTGATCACGTGACTGATCATGCACTGATCACGTGGCTATCATGCACTGATCACGTGGCTGATCATGCAATGATCACGTAGCTACCATGTACTGGTCACGTGACTGATCATGCACTGATCACGTAATTGATCATGCACTGATCACGTGGCTGATCATGCACTGATCACGTGGCTGATCATGCACTGATCACGTGACTGATCATGCACTGATCACGTGACTGATCATGCACTGATCACGTGGCTATCATGCACTGATCACGTGGCTGATCATGCACTGATCACGTGCCTGATCATGCACTGATCACATGACTGATCATGCACTGATCACGTGACTGATCATGCACTGATCACGTGGCTATCATGCACTGATCACGTGGCTGATCATGCACTGATCACGCAGCTACCATGCACTGATCACGTGACTGATCATGCACTGATCACGTGATTGATCATGCACTGATCACGTGGCTGATCATGCACTGATCACGTGGCTGATCATGCACTGATCACGTGACTGATCATGCACTGATCACGTGACTGATCATGCACTGATCACGTGGCTGATCATGCACTGATCACGTGCCTGATCATGCACTGATCACATGACTGATCATGCACTGATCACGTGACTGATCATGCACTGATCACGTGGCTATCATGCACTGATCACGTGGCTGATCATGCACTGATCACGTAGCTACCATGTACTGGTCACGTGAATGATCATGCACCCATCACGTGACTGATCATGCACTGATCACGTGGCTATCATGCACTGATCACGTGACTGATCATGCACTGATCACGTCTATATCATGCACTGATCACGTGACTGATCATGCACTGATCACGTGGCTGATCATGCACTGATCACGTGACTGATCATGCACTGATCACGTGGCTGATCATGCACTGATCACGTGACTTATCATGCACTGATCACGTGACTGATCATGCACTGATCACGTGACTGATCATGCACTGATCACGTGGCTATCATGCACTACTCACGTGGCTGATCATGCAATGATCATGTAGCTACCATGTACTGGTCACGTGACTGATCATACACCCATCAGGTGACTGATCATGCACTGATCACGTGGCTATCATGCACTGATCACGTGGCTGATCATGCACTGATCACCTGCCTGGTCATGCACTGATCACGTGACAAATCATGCACTGATCACATGGCTATCATGAACTGATCACGTGGCTGATCATGCACTGATCACGTGGCTGATCATGCACTGATACCGTGACTGAGCATGGACTGATCACATGACTATCATGTAGTGATCACGTGACTTAATGGCGCTGATCATGTGACTGATCATGCGCTGATCATGTTTGCTATCATACACTGATCATGTGCCTCTGGAGGCAATAAACAAAGAGCTGAGTAGGCACGAATCAAACAGTCAGCAGGCAATAATCATGGAACTCAGGTGTGAGGAATCATGCTGCTCAGCTGGCAATAATCAAGCAGCTGAGCAGGCAGGAATTACGCAGCACAGCTGACAATTGTCAAGCAGATGACAGGCAGGAATCGTGCAGCTCAGCTGGCAATTGTCAAGCAGATGAGCAGACAGTAATCACGCAGCTCAGCAGGCCCAGATCACGTGACTGAGCATGCACTGTTCACGTGGCTGATCATACGCTGCTCACGTGACTGATCATGCACTGATCACGTGGCTATCATGCACTGATCACGTGGCTGATCATACACTGTTCACGTGTTTGACCATGCACTGATCACGTGGCTGATCATACACTGCTCACGTAACTGATCATGCACTGATCACGTGGCTGATCATGCACTGATCAGTGGCTATCATGCACTGATCACGTGGCTGATCATGCACTGATCACGTGACTGATCATGCACTGATCATCTGGCTATCATGCACTCATTAACTGGCTATCATGCACTGATCACGTGGCTGATCATGCACTGATCACGGGACTGATCATGCACTGATCACGTCTATATCATGCACTGATCACATGACTGATCATGCACTGATCACCCGGATGATCATACACTGATCATGTGACTGATCATGCACTGATCACGTGGCTATCATGCACTGCTCACGTGGCTGATCATGCACTGATCACGTAGCTACCATGTACTGGTCACGTGACTGATCATGCACTGATCACGTAATTGATCATGCACTGATCACGTGACTGATCATGCACTGATCACGTGACTGATCATGCACTGATCACGTGACTGATCATGCACTGATCACGTGGCTATCATGCACTGCTCACGTGGCTGATCATGCAATGATCACGTAGCTACCATGTACTGGTCACGTGACTGATCATGCACTGATCACGTGATTGATCATGCACTGATCACGTGGCTGATCATGCACTGATCACGTGGCTGATCATGCACTGATCACGTGACTGATCATGCACTGATCACGTGACTGATCATGCACTGATCACGTGACTGATCATGCACTGATCACCTGCCTGTCATGCACTGATCACATGACTGATCATGAACTGATCACATAGTTATCATGAACTGATCACGTGGCTGATCATGCACTGATCACGTGGCTGATCATGCACTGATACCGTGACTGAGCATGGACTGATCACATGACTATCATGTAGTGATCACGTGACTTAATGGCGCTGATCATGTGACTGATCATGCACTGATAATGTTTGCTATCATACACTGATCATGTGCCTCTGGAGGCAATAAACAAAGAGCTGAGTAGGCACGAATTATACAGTCAGCAGGCAATAATCATGGAACTCAGCTGTGAGGAATCATGCTGCTCAGCTGGCAATAATCAAGCAGCTAGTAGGCAGGAATTACGCAGCACAGCTGGCAATTGTCAAGCAGATGACAGGCAGGAATCGTGCAGCTCAGCTGGCAATTGTCAAGCAGATGAGCAGACAGTAATCACACAGCTCAGCAGGCCCTGATCACGTGACTGAGTAGGCACTGTTCACGTGGCTGATCATACACTGATCACGTGATGATCATGCACTGATCACTTGGATATCATGCACTGATCACGTGGCTGATCATACACTGTTCACGTGTCTGACCATGCACTGATCACGTGGCTAATCATACAGTGCTCAGGTAACTGATCATGCACTGATCACGTGGCTATCATGGACTGATCACGTGGCTGAACATGCACTGTTCACGTGGCTGATCACACACCTGTCACGTGACATATCATGCACTGATCACGTGGCACTCATGCACTGATCACGTGGCTGATCATACTCTGCTCACGTGGCTGATCATGCACGATCACGTAGCTATCATGCACTGGTCACGTGACTGATCATGCACTGATCACGTAACTGATCATGCACTGATCACGTGCTGATCATGCACTGATCACGTGGCTGATCATGCACTGATCACGTGACTGATCATGCACTGATCACGTGGCTGATCATGCACTGATCACGTGGCTATCATGCACTGATCACGTGGCTGATCATGCACTGATCACGTGGCTATCATGCCTGATCACGTGGCTGATCACACGGATCACGTGACTGATCATGCACTGATCACGGGCTATCATGCACTGATCACGTGGCTATCATGCACTGATCACGTGGCTGATCATGCAATGATCACGTAGCTATCATGTACTGATCACGTGACTGATCATGCACTGATCACGTAATTGATCATGCACTGATCACGTGACTGATCATGCACTGATCACGTGACTGATCATGCACTGATCACGTGACTGATCATGCACTGATCACGTGGCTATCATGCACTGATCACGTGGCTGATCATGCAATGATCACGTAGCTACCATGTACTGGTCACGTGACTGATCATGCACTGATCACGTAATTGATCATGCACTGATCACGTGGCTGATCATGCACTGATCACGTGGCTGATCATGCACTGATCACGTGACTGATCATGCACTGATCACGTGACTGATCATGCACTGATCACGGGCTATCATGCACTGATCACGTGGCTGATCATGCACTGATCACGTGCCTGATCATGCACTGATCACATGACTGATCATGCACTGATCACGTGACTGATCATGCACTGATCACGTGGCTATCATGCACTGATCACGTGGCTGATCATGCACTGATCACGCAGCTACCATGCACTGATCACGTGACTGATCATGCACTGATCACGTAACTGATCATGCACTGATCACGTGGCTGATCATGCACTGATCACGTGGCTGATCATGCACTGATCACGTGACTGATCATGCACTGATCACGTGACTGATCATGCACTGATCACGTGGCTGATCATGCACTGATCACGTGCCTGATCATGCACTGATCACGTGACTGATCATGCACTGATCACGTGACTGATCATGCACTGATCACGTGGCTATCATGCACTGATCACGTGGCTGATCATGCACTGATCACGTAGCTACCATGCACTGATCACGTGACTGATCATGCACTGATCACGTGACTGATCATGCACTGATCACGTGGCTATCATGCACTGATCACGTGACTGATCATGCACTGATCACGTCTATATCATGCACTGATCACGTGACTGATCATGCACTGATCACGTGGCTGATCATGCACTGATCACGTGACTGATCATGCACTGATCACGTGGCTGATCATGCACTGATCACGTGACTGATCATGCACTGATCACGTGACTGATCATGCACTGATCACGTGACTGATCATGCACTGATCACGTGGCTATCATGCACTACTCACGTGGCTGATCATGCAATGATCATGTAGCTACCATGTACTGGTCACGTGACTGATCATACACCCATCAGGTGACTGATCATGCACTGATCACGTGGCTATCATGCACTGATCACGTGGCTGATCATGCACTGATCACGTGCCTGATCATGCACTGATCACGTGACTGATCATGCACTGATCACGTAGCTATCATGCACTGATCACGTGGCTGATCATGCACTGATCACGTGGCTGATCATGCACTGATACCGTGACTGAGCATGGACTGATCACATGACTATCATGTAGTGATCACGTGACTTAATGGCGCTGATCATGTGACTGATCATGCGCTGATCATGTTTGCTATCATACACTGATCATGTGCCTCTGGAGGCAATAAACAAAGAGCTGAGTAGGCACGAATCAAACAGTCAGCAGGCAATAATCATGGAACTCAGGTGTGAGGAATCATGCTGCTCAGCTGGCAATAATCAAGCAGCTGAGCAGGCAGGAATTACGCAGCACAGCTGATAATTGTCAAGCAGATGACAGGCAGGAATCGTGCAGCTCAGCTGGCAATTGTCAAGCAGATGAGCAGACAGTAATCACGCAGCTCAGCAGGCCCAGATCACGTGACTGAGCATGCACTGTTCACGTGGCTGATCATACACTGATCACGTAACTGATCATGCACTGATCACGTGGCTATCATGCACTGATCACGTGGCTGATCATACACTGATCACGTAACTGATCATGCACTGATCACGTGGCTATCATGCACTGATCACGTGGCTGATCATGCACTGATCACGTGGCTGATCATGCACTGATCACGTGGCTGATCATGCACTGATCACGTGACTGATCATGCACTGATCACGTGGCTGATCATGCACTGATCAGTGGCTATCATGCACTGATCACGTGGCTGATCATGCACTGATCACGTGACTGATCATGCACTGATCATCTGGCTATCGTGCACTCATTCACTGGCTATCGTGCACTGATCACGTGGCTGATCATGCACTGATCACGTGACTGATCATGCACTGATCACGTCTATATCATGCACTGATCACGACTGATCATGCACTGATCACGTGGATGATCATGCACTGATCATGTGACTGATCATGCACTGATCACGTGGCTATCATGCACTGATCACGTGGCTGATCATGCACTGATCACGTAGCTACCATGCACTGATCACGTGACTGATCATGCACTGATCACGTAATTGATCATGCACTGATCACGTGACTTATCATGCACTGTTCACGTGACTGATCATGCACTGATCACGTGACTGATCATGCACTGATCACGTGGCTATCATGCACTACTCACGTGGCTGATCATGCAATGATCATGTAGCTACCATGTACTGGTCACGTGACTGATCATACACCCATCAGGTGACTGATCATGCACTGATCACGTGGCTATCATGCACTGATCACGTGGCTGATCATGCACTGATCACCTGCCTGGTCATGCACTGATCACGTGACTGATCATGCACTGATCACATGGCTATCATGAACTGATCACGTGGCTGATCATGCACTGATCACGTGGCTGATCATGCACTGATACCGTGACTGAGCATGGACTGATCACATGACTATCATGTAGTGATCACGTGACTTAATGGCGCTGATCATGTGACTGATCATGCACTGATCATGTTTGCTATCATACACTGATCATGTGCCTCTGGAGGCAATAAACAAAGAGCTGAGTAGGCACGAATCAAACAGTCAGCAGGCAATAATCATGGAACTCAGGTGTGAGGAATCATGCTGCTCAGCTGGCAATAATCAAGCAGCTGAGCAGGCAGGAATTACGCAGCACAGCTGACAATTGTCAAGCAGATGACAGGCAGGAATCGTGCAGCTCAGCTGGCAATTGTCAAGCAGATGAGCAGACAGTAATCACGCAGCTCAGCAGGCCCTGAACACGTGACTGAGCATGCACTGTTCACGTGGCTGATCATACACTGATCACGTGACTGATCATGCACTGATCACGTGGCTATCATGCACTGATCACGTGGCTGATCATACACTGATCACGTGACTGATCATGCACTGATCACGTGGCTATCATGCACTGATCACGTGGCTGATCATGCACTGATCACGTGGCTGATCATGCACTGATCACGTGGCTGATCATGCACTGATCACGTAACTGATCATGCACTGATCACGTGGCTGATCATGCACTGATCACGTGGCTATCATGCACTGATCACGTGGCTGATCATGCACTGATCACGTGACTGATCATGCACTGATCACTGGCTATCATGCACTGATCACTGGCTATCATGCACTGATCACGTGGCTGATCATGCACTGATCACGTGACTGATCATGCACTGATCACGTCTATATCATGCACTGATCACGTGACTGATCATGCACTGATCACGCGGATGATCATGCACTGATCATGTGACTGATCATGCACTGATCACGTGGCTATCATGCACTGATCACGTGGCTGATCATGCACTGATCACGTAGCTACCATGCACTGATCACGTGACTGATCATGCACTGATCACGTGGCTGATCATGCACTGATCACGTGGCTATCATGCACTGATCACGTGGCTGATCATGCACTGATCACGTAGCTATCATGTACTGATCACGTGACTGATCATGCACTGATCACGTAATTGATCATGCACTGATCACGTGACTGATCATGCACTGATCACGTGACTGATCATGCACTGATCACGTGACTGATCATGCACTGATCACGTGGCTATCATGCACTGATCACGTGGCTGATCATGCACTGATCACGTAGCTACCATGCACTGATCACGTGACTGATCATGCACTGATCACGTGACTGATCATGCACTGATCACGTGGCTATCATGCACTGATCACGTGGCTGATCATGCACTGATCACGTGCCTGATCATGCACTGATCACGTGACTGATCATGCACTGATCACGTAGCTATCATGCACTGATCACGTGGCTGATCATGCACTGATCACGTGGCTGATCATGCACTGATCACGTGGCTGATCATGCACTGATCACGTGGCTATCATGCACTGATCACGTGGCTGATCATGCACTGATCACGTGACTGATCATGCACTGATCACTGGCTATCATGCACTGATCACTGGCTATCATGCACTGATCACGTGGCTGATCATGCACTGATCACGTGACTGATCATGCACTGATCACGTCTATATCATGCACTGATCACGTGACTGATCATGCACTGATCACGTGGATGATCATGCACTGATCATGTGACTGATCATGCACTGATCACGTGGCTATCATGCACTGATCACGTGGCTGATCATGCACTGATCACGTGGCTATCATGCACTGATCACGTGACTGATCATGCACTGATCACGTAACTGATCATGCACTGATCACGTGACTGATCATGCACTGATCACGTGACTGATCATGCACTGATCACGTGGCTATCATGCACTACTCACGTGGCTGATCATGCAATGATCATGTAGCTACCATGTACTGGTCACGTGACTGATCATACACCCATCAGGTGACTGATCATGCACTGATCACGTGGCTATCATGCACTGATCACGTGGCTGATCATGCACTGATCACGTGCCTGATCATGCACTGATCACGTGACTGATCATGCACTGATCACATGGCTATCATGAACTGATCACGTGGCTGATCATGCACTGATCACGTGGCTGATCATGCACTGATACCGTGACTGAGCTTGGACTGATCACATGACTATCATGTAGTGATCACGTGACTTAATGGCGCTGATCATGTGACTGATCATGCACTGATCATGTTTGCTATCATACACTGATCATGTGCCTCTGGAGGCAATAAACAAAGAGCTGAGTAGGCACGAATCAAACAGTCAGCAGGCAATAATCATGGAACTCAGCTGTGAGGAATCATGCTGCTCAGCTGGCAATAATCAAGCAGCTGAGCAGGCAGGAATTACGCAGCACAGCTGACAATTGTCAAGCAGATGACAGGCAGGAATCGTGCAGCTCAGCTGGCAATTGTCAAGCAGATGAGCAGACAGTAATCACGCAGCTCAGCAGGCCCTGATCACGTGACTGAGCATGCACTGTTCACGTGGCTGATCATACGCTGCTCACGTGACTGATCATGCACTGATCACGTGGCTATCATGCACTGATCACGTGGCTGATCATACACTGATCACGTAACTGATCATGCACTGATCACGTGGCTATCATGCACTGATCACGTGGCTGATCATGCACTGATCACGTGGCTGATCATGCACTGATCACGTGGCTGATCATGCACTGATCACGTAACTGATCATGCACTGATCACGTGGCTGATCATGCACTGATCACGTGGCTATCATGCACTGATCACGTGGCTGATCATGCACTGATCACGTGACTGATCATGCACTGATCACTGGCTATCATGCACTGATTCACTGGCTATCATGCACTGATCACGTGGCTGATCATGCACTGATCACGTGACTGATCATGCACTGATCACGTCTATATCATGCACTGATCACGTGACTGATCATGCACTGATCACCCGGATGATCATGCACTGATCATGTGACTGATCATGCACTGATCACGTGGCTATCATGCACTGATCACGTGGCTGATCATGCACTGATCACGTAGCTATCATGTACTGATCACGTGACTGATCATGCACTGATCACGTAATTGATCATGCACTGATCACGTGACTTATCATGCACTGATCACGTGACTGATCATGCACTGATCACGTGACTGATCATGCACTGATCACGTGGCTATCATGCACTACTCACGTGGCTGATCATGCAATGATCATGTAGCTACCATGTACTGGTCACGTGACTGATCATACACCCATCAGGTGACTGATCATGCACTGATCACGTGGCTATCATGCACTGATCACGTGGCTGATCATGCACTGATCACGTGCCTGGTCATGCACTGATCACGTGACTGATCATGCACTGATCACATGGCTATCATGAACTGATCACGTGGCTGATCATGCACTGATCACGTGGCTGATCATGCACTGATACCGTGACTGAGCATGGACTGATCACATGACTATCATGTAGTGATCACGTGACTTAATGGCGCTGATCATGTGACTGATCATGCGCTGATCATGTTTGCTATCATACACTGATCATGTGCCTCTGGAGGCAATAAACAAAGAGCTGAGTAGGCACGAATCAAACAGTCAGCAGGCAATAATCATGGAACTCAGCTGTGAGGAATCATGCTGCTCAGCTGGCAATAATCAAGCAGCTGAGCAGGCAGGAATTACGCAGCACAGCTGACAATTGTCAAGCAGATGACAGGCAGGAATCGTGCAGCTCAGCTGGCAATTGTCAAGCAGATGAGCAGACAGTAATCACGCAGCTCAGCAGGCCCAGATCACGTGACTGAGCATGCACTGTTCACGTGGCTGATCATACACTGATCACGTAACTGATCATGCACTGATCACGTGGCTATCATGCACTGATCACGTGGCTGATCATACACTGTTCACGTGTTTGACCATGCACTGATCACGTGGCTGATCATACACTGCTCACGTAACTGATCATGCACTGATCACGTGGCTGATCATGCACTGATCACGTGGCTGATCATGCACTGATCACGTGGCTGATCATACACTGATCACGTGACTGATCATGCACTGATCACTGGCTATCATGCACTGATTCACTGGCTATCATGCACTGATCACGTGGCTGATCATGCACTGATCACGTGACTGATCATGCACTGATCACGTCTATATCATGCACTGATCACGTGACTGATCATGCACTGATCACCCGGATGATCATGCACTGATCATGTGACTGATCATGCACTGATCACGTGGCTATCATGCACTGCTCACGTGGCTGATCATGCAATGATCACGTAGCTACCATGTACTGGTCACGTGACTGATCATGCACTGATCACGTAATTGATCATGCACTGATCACGTGACTGATCATGCACTGATCACGTGACTGATCATGCACTGATCACGTGACTGATCATGCACTGATCACGTGGCTATCATGCACTGCTCACGTGGCTGATCATGCAATGATCACGTAGCTACCATGTACTGGTCACGTGACTGATCATGCACTGATCACGTAACTGATCATGCACTGATCACGTGGCTGATCATGCACTGATCACGTGGCTGATCATGCACTGATCACGTGACTGATCATGCACTGATCACGTGACTGATCATGCACTGATCACGTGACTGATCATGCACTGATCACGTGCCTGATCATGCACTGATCACGTGACTGATCATGCACTGATCACATAGCTATCATGAACTGATCACGTGGCTTATCATGCACTGATCACGTGGCTGATCATGCACTGATACCGTGACTGAGCATGGACTGATCACATGACTATCATGTAGTGATCACGTGACTTAATGGCGCTGATCATGTGACTGATCATGCACTGATAATGTTTGCTATCATACACTGATCATGTGCCTCTGGAGGCAATAAACAAAGAGCTGAGTAGGCACGAATCAACAGTCAGCAGGCAATAATCATGGAACTCAGCTGTGAGGAATCATGCTGCTCAGCTGGCAATAATCAAGCAGCTGAGCAGGCAGGAATTACGCAGCACAGCTGGCAATTGTCAAGCAGATGACAGGCAGGAATCGTGCAGCTCAGCTGGCAATTGTCAAGCAGATGAGCAGACAGTAATCACGCAGCTCAGCAGGCCCTGATCACGTGACTGAGCAGGCACTGTTCACGTGGCTGATCATACACTGATCACGTGATGATCATGCACTGATCACTTGGATATCATGCACTGATCACGTGGCTGATCATACACTGTTCACGTGTCTGACCATGCACTGATCACGTGGCTGATCATACAGTGCTCAGGTAACTGATCATGCACTGATCACGTGGCTATCATGGACTGATCACGTGGCTGAACATGCACTGTTCACGTGGCTGATCACACACCTGTCACGTGACATATCATGCACTGATCACGTGGCACTCATGCACTGATCACGTGGCTGATCATACTCTGCTCACGTAACTGATCATGCACACATCACGTGGCTATCATGCACTGCTCACGTGGCTCGTCATGGAATGATCACGTAGCTACCATATACTGGTCACGTGACTGATCATGCACTGATCACGTAAATGATCATGCACTGTTAACGTGAGTGATCATGCACTGAACACGTGACTCATCATGCACTGAGCACGTGGCTATCATGCACTACTCACGTGGCTGATCATGCAATTATCATGTAGCTACCATGTACTGGTCACGTGACTGATCATGCACTGATCACGTGATGATCATGCACTGATCACGTGGCTGATCATGCACTGATCACGTGACTGATCATGCACTGATCACGTGGCTATCATGCACTGATCACGTGGCTGATCATGCACTGATCACGTGGCTGATCATGCACTGATACCATGACTGATCATGCACTGATCACATGACTATCATGCAGTGATCACGTGACTTAATGCGCTGATCATGTGACTGATCATGCGCTGATCATGTTTGCTTTCATACACTGATCATGTGCCTCTGGAGGCAATAAACAAAGAGCTGAGTAGGCACGAATCAAACATTCAGCAGGCACCAATCATGGAACTCAGCTGTGAGGAATCATGCTGCTCAGCTGGCAATAATCAAGCAGCTGAGCAGGCAGGAATTACGCAGCACAGCTGGCAATTGTCAAGCAGATGACAGGCAGGAATCGTGCAGCTCAGCTGGCAATTGTCAAGCAGATGAGCAGACAGTAATCACGCAGCTCAGCAGGCCTGATCACGTGACTGAGCATGCACTATACACGTGAATCATGCTGCTCAGCTGGCAGTAATCAAACAGCTAGCTGGCAGGAATTTCACAGCACAGCTGGCAATTGTCAAGCAGATGACAGGCAGTAATCGTGCAGCTCAGCTGGCAATTGTCAAGCAGACGAGCAGACAGTAATCACGCAGCTCAGCAGGCCCTGATCACGTGACTGAGCATGCACTGTTCACGTGGCTGATCATACACTGATCACACACTGATCACGTGATTGATCATGCACTGATCAGTTGGATATCATGCACTGATCACGTGGCTGATCATACACTGATCACGTGTCTGATCATGCACTGATCACGTGGCTGATCATACACTGATCACGTAACTGATCATGCACTGATCACGTGGCTATCATGCACTGATCACGTGGCTGATCATGCACTGATCACGTGGCTGATCACACACTGTCACGTGACATATCATGCACTGATCACGTGGCACTCATGCACTGATCACGTGGCTGATCATACACTGATCACGTAACTGATCATGCACTGATCACGTGGCTATCATGCACTGCTCACGTGGTTCGTCATGCAATGATCATGAAGCTATCATATACTGGTCACGTGACTGATCATGCACTGATCACGTAAATGATCATGCACTGATCACGTGACTGATCATGCACTGATCACGTGACTGATCATGCACTGATCACGTGGCTGATCATGCACTGATCACGTGGCTGATCATGCACTGATCACGTGGCTGATCACACTGATCACGTGACTGATCATGCACTGATCACGTGACTGATCATGCACTGATCACGTGGCTATCATGCACTGATCACGTGGATATCATGCACTGATCACGTGGCTGATCACACGTATCACGTGACTGATCATGCACTGATCACGTGGCTATCATGCACTGATCACGTGGCTGATCATGCACTGATCACGTGGCTATCATGCACTGATCACGTGGCTGATCATGCACTGATCACGTAGCTACCATGCACTGATCACGTGACTGATCATGCACTGATCACGTGGCTGATCATGCACTGATCACGTGACTGATCATGCACTGATCACGTGGCTGATCATGCACTGATCACGCAGCTACCATGCACTGATCACGTGACTGATCATGCACTGATCACGTAACTGATCATGCACTGATCACGTGGCTTATCATGCACTGATCATGTGACTGATCATGTGCTGATCATGTTTCTGTCATACACTGATCATGTGCCTCTGGAGGCAATGAACAAAGAGCTGAGTAGGCACGAATCAGTAGGCAATAATCATGGAACTCAGCTCTGAGAAATCATGCTGCTCAGCTGGCAATAATCAAGCAGATGAGCAGGCAGGAATTATGCAGCACAGCTGGCAATTGTCAAGCAGATGACAGGCAGGAATCGTGCAGCTCAGCTGGCAATTGTCAAGCAGATGAGCAGACAGTAATCACGCAGCTCAGCAGGCCCTGATCACGTGACTGAGCATGCACTGTTCACGTGGCTGATCACACACTGATCACGTGACTGATCATGCACTGATCACGTGGCTATCATGCACTGATCACGTGACTGATCATGCACTGATCACGTGACTGATCATGCACTGATCACGTGGCTGATCATGCACTGATCACGTGGCTGATCATGCACTGATCACGTGACTGATCATGCACTGATCACGTGGCTGATCATGCACTGATCACGTGGCTATCATGCACTGATCACGTGGCTGATCATGCACTGATCACGTGGCTACCATGTACTGATCACGTGACTGATCATGCACTGATCACGTAACTGATCATGCACTGATCACGTGGCTGATCATGCACTGATCACGTGGCTGATCATGCACTGATCACGTGACTGATCATGCACTGATCACGTGGCTGATCATGCACTGATCACGTGACTGATCATGCACTGATCACGTGACTGATCATGCACTGATCACGTGGCTATCATGCACTGATCACGTGGCTGATCATGCACTGATCACGCAGCTACCATGTACTGATCACATGACTGATCATGCAGTGATCACGTGACTTAATGGCGCTGATCATGTGACTGATCATGCGCTGATCATGTTTTCTATCATACACTGATCATGTGCCTCTGGAGGCAATAAACAAAGAGCTGAGTAGGCACGAATCAAAAGTCAGCAGGCAATAATCATGGAACTCAGCTGTGAGGAATCATGCTGCTCAGCTGGCAATAATCAAGCAGCTAGCAGGCAGGAATTACGCAGCACAGCTGTCAATTGTCAAGCAGATGACAGGCAGGAATCGTGCAGCTCAGCTGGCAATTGTCAAGCAGATGAGCAGACAGTAATCACGCAGCTCAGCAGGCCCTGATCACGTGACTGAGCATGCACTGTTCACGTGGCTGATCATACACTGATCACGTGATGATCATGCACTGATCACTTGGATATCATGCACTGATCACGTGGCTGATCATACACTGTTCACGTGTCTGACCATGCACTGATCACGTGGCTGATCATACAGTGCTCAGGTAACTGATCATGCACTGATCACGTGGCTATCATGGACTGATCACGTGGCTGAACATGCACTGTTCACGTGGCTGATCACACACCTGTAACATGACATATCATGCACTGATCACGTGGCACTCATGCACTGATCACGTGGCTGATCATACTCAGCTCACGTAACTCATCATGTACACATCACGTGGCTATCATGCACTGCTCACGTGGCTCGTCATGGAATGATCACGTAGCTACCATATACTTGTCACGTGACTGATCATGCACTGATCACGTAAATGATCATGCACTGTTCACGTGACTGATCATGCACTGATCACGTGACTGATCATGCACTGATCACGTGGCTGATCATGCACTGATCACGTGACTGATCATGCACTGATCACGTGGCTGATCATGCACTGATCACGTGGCTGATCATGCACTAATCACGTGGCTGATCATGCACTGATCACGTGGCTATCATGCACTGATCACGTGACTGATCATGCACTGATCACGTGGCTGATCATGCACTGATCACGTGACTGATCATGCACTGTTCACGTGGCTGATCATGCACTGATCACGTGACTGATCATGCACTGATCACGTGGCTATCATGCACTGATCACGTGGCTGATCATGCACTGATCACGTAGCTACCATACACTGATCACGTGACTGATCATGCACTGATCACGTAATTGATCATGCACTGATCACGTGGCTGATCATGCACTGATCACGTGGCTGATCATGCACTGATCACGTGACTGATCATGCACTGATCACGTGACTGATCATGCACTGATCACGTGGCTATCATGCACTGATCACGTGGCTGATCATGCACTGATCACGTGGCTGATCATGCACTGATCACGTGACTGATCATGCACTGATCACGTGACTGATCATGCACTGATCACGTGGCTATCATGCACTGATCACGTGGCTGATCATGCACTGATCACGTAGCTATCATGCACTGATCACGTGACTGATCATGCACTGATCACGTGACTGATCATGCACTGATCACGTGGCTATCATGCACTGATCACGTGGCTGATCATACACTGATCACGTGCCTGGTCATGCACAGATCACGTGACAAATCATGCACTGATCACGTGCTGATCATGCACTGATCACGTGGCTGATCATGCACTACTCACGTGGCTGATCATGCAATGATCATGTAGCTACCATGTACAGGTCACGTGAATGATCATACACCCATCAGGTGACTGATCATGCACTGATCACGTGGCTATCATGCACTGATCACGAGACTGATCATGCACTGATCACGTCTATATCATGCACTGATCACATGACTGCCCATGCACTGATCACGTGGATGATCATACACTAATCATGTGACAGATCATGCACTGATCACGTGGCTGATCATGCACTGATACCGTGACTGAGCATGGACTGATCACATGACTATCATGTAGTGATCACGTGACTTAATGGCGCTGATCATGTGACTGATCATGCGCTGATCATGTTTGCTATCATACACTGATCATGTGCCTCTGGAGGCAATAAACAAAGAGCTGAGTAGGCACAAATCAAACAGTCAGCAGGCAATAATCATGGAACTCAGGTGTGAGGAATCATGCTGCTCAGCTGGCAATACTCAAGCAGCTGAGCAGGCAGGAATTACGCAGCACAGCTGACAATTGTCAAGCAGATGACAGGCAGGAATCGTGCAGCTCAGCTGGCAATTGTCAAGCAGATGAGCAGACAGTAATCACGCAGCTCAGCAGGCCCAGATCACGTGACTGAGCATGCACTGTTCACGTGGCTGATCATACACTGATCACGTAACTGATAATGCACTGATCAAGTGGCTATCATGCACTGATCACGTGGCTGATCATACACTGTTCACGTGTCTGACCATGCCCTGATCACGTGGCTGATCATACACTGCTCACATAACTGATCATGCACTGATCACGTGGCTGATCATACACTGATCAGTTGGCTATCATGCACTTTTCACTTGGCTGATCAAACACTGATCACGTGACTGATAATGCACTGATCATCTGGCTATCATGCACTCATTAACTGGCTATCATGCACTGATCACGTGGTTGATCATACACTGATCACGTGACTGATCATGCACTAATCACGTCTATATCATGCACTGATCACATGACTGCCCATGCACTGATCACCGGATGATCATACACTGATCATGCGACTGATCATGCACTGATCACGTGGCTATCATGCACTGCTCACGCGGCTGTTCATGCAATGATCACGTAGCTACCATGTACTGGTCACGTGAGTGATCATGCACTGATCACGTAATTGATCATGCACTGATCAGGTGACTTATCATGCACTGTTAACGTGAGTGATCATGCACTGATCACGTGACTGATCATGCACTGATCACGTGGCTATCATGCACTACTCACGTGGCTGATCATGCAATGATCATGTAGCTACCATGTACTGGTCACGTGACTGATCATACACCCATCAGGTGACGGATCATGCACTGATCACGTGGCTATCATGCACTGATCACGTGGCTGATCATGCACTGATCACCTGCCTGGTCATGCACAGATCACGTGACTAATCATGAACTGATCACATAGCTATCATGAACTGATCACCTGGCTGATCATGCACTGATCACGTGGCTGATCATGCACTGATACCGTGACTGAGCATGGACTGATCACATGACTATCATGTAGTGATCACGTGACTTAATGGCGCTGATCATGTGACTGATCATGCGCTGATCATGTTTGCTATCATACACTGATCATGTGCCTCTGGAGGCAATAAACAAAGAGCTGAGTAGGCACGCATCAAACAGTCAGCAGGCAATAATCATGGAACTCAGGTGTGAGGAATCATGCTGCTCAGCTGGCAATAATCAAGCAGCTGAGCAGGCAGGAATTACGCAGCACAGCTGGCAATTGTCAAGCAGATGAGCAGACAGTAATCACGCAGCTCAGCAGGCCCTGATCACGTGACTGAGCAGGCACTGTTCACGTGGCTGATCATACACTGATCACGTGATGATCATGCACTGATCACTTAGATATCATGCACTGATCACATGGCTGATCATACACTGTTCACGTGTCTGACCATGCACTGATCACGTGGCTGATCATACAGTGCTCAGGTAACTGATCATGCACTGATCACGTGGCTATCACGGACTGATCACGTGGCTGAACATGCACTGTTCACGTGGCTGATCACACACCTGTCACGTGACATATCATGCACTGATCACGTGGCACTCATGAACTGATCACGTGGCTGATCATACTCTGTTCACGTAACTCATCATGCACACATCACGTGGCTATCATGCACTGCTCACGTGGCTCGTTATGGAATGATCACATAGCTACCATATACTGGTCACGTGACTGATCATGCACAGATCACGTAAATGATCATGCACTGTTCACGTGACTGATCATGTACTGATCACGTGACTGATCATGCACTGATCACGTGGCTATCATTCTCTGCTCACGTGGCTGATCATGCAACGATCACGTAGCAACCATGTACTGGTCACGTGACTGATCATGCACTGATCACGTAATTGATCATGCACTGATCACGTGGCTCATCATGCACTGATCACGTGGCTGATCATGCACTGATCACGTGGCTATCATGCACTCATTAACTGGCTATCATGCACTGATCACGTGGCTGATCACACACTGATCACGTGAATGATCATGCACTGCTCACGTGGCTGATCATGCAATGATCACACAGCTACCATGTACTGGTCACATGACTGATCATGCACTGATCACATAATTGATCATGCACTGATCACCTGGCTTATCATGCATTGATCATGTGACTGATCATGTGCTGTTCATGTTTGGTGTCACACACTGATCATGTGCCTCTGGAGGCAATGAACATAGAGCTGAGTAGGCAGGAATCAGTCAGCATGCTATAATCATGGAACTCAGCTCTGAGAAATCATGCTGCTCAGCTGGCAATAATCAAGTAGATGAGCAGGCAGGAATTACGCAGCACAGGTGGCAATTGTCAAGGAGATGACAGGCAGGAATCGTGCAGCTCAGCTGGCAATTGTCAAGCAGATGAGCAGACAGTAATCACGCAGCTCAGCAGGCCCTGATCACGTGACTGAGCATGCACTGTTCACATGGCTGGTCACACACCTATCACGTGACTGATCATGCACTGATCATGTGACTGATCATGCACTGATCACGTAGCTATCATGCACTGATCACTTGGCTGATCATACACTCATCACAGGACTGATCGTGCACTGATCACGGGCTATCATGCATTGACTACATGACTCCACATGCACTGATCACGTGGATGATCATGCACTGATCACGTGACTGAACATGAACTGATCACGTGACTGATCAGTCACTGATCACATGGCTGATCATGCACTGATCACGTGGCTATCATGCACTGCTCAGGTGGCTGATCAGGCAATGATCAAGAAGCTACCATGTACTGGTCACGTGACTGATCATGCACTGATCACGTAATTGATCATGCACTGATCATGTGGCTGATCATGCACTGATCACGTGACTGATCATGCACTGATCACGTGACTGATCATGCACTGATCACGTGACTGATCATGCACTGATCACGTGGCTATCATGCACTGATCACGTGGCTGATCATGCACTGATCACGTGGCTGATCATGCATGATCACGCAGCTACCATGTACTGTCACATGACTGATCATGCACTGATCACGTGACTGATCATGCACTGATCACGTGGCTATCATGCACTACTCACGTGGCTGATCATGCAATGATCATGTAGCTACCATGTACAGGTCACGTGAATGATCATACACCCATCAGGTGACTGATCATGCACTGATCACGTGGCTATCATGCACTGATCACAGGACTGATCATGCACTGATCACGTCTATCTCATGCACTGATCACATGACTGCCCATGCACTGATCACGTGGATGATCATACACTAATCATGTGACAGATCATGCACTGATCACGTGGCTGATCATGCACTGATACCGTGACTGAGCTTGGACTGATCACATGACTATCATGTAGTGATCACGTGACTTAATGGCGCTGATCATGTGACTGATCATGCGCTGATCATGTTTGCTATCATACACTGATCATGTGCCTCTGGAGGCAATTAACAAAGAGCTGAGTAGGCACGAATCAAACAGTCAGCAGGCAATAATCATGGAACTCAGGTGTGAGGAATCATGCTGCTCAGCTGGCAATAATCAAGCAGCTGAGCAGGCAGGAATTACGCAGCACAGCTGACAATTGTCAAGCAGATGACAGGCAGGAATCGTGCAGCTCAGCTGGCAATTGTCAAGCAGATAAGCAGACTGTAATCACGCAGCTCAGCAGGCCCAGATCACGTGACTGAGCATGCACTGTTCACGTGGCTGATTATACACTGCTCACGTAACTGATAATGCACTGATCACGTGGCTATCATGCACTGATCACGTGGCTGATCATACACTGTTCACGTGTCTGACCATGCACTGATCACGTGGCTGATCACACACTGATCACGTGACTGATCATGCACTGATCACGTAGCTATCATGCACTGATCACATGACTGATCATGCACTGATCACGTGGCTGATCATACACTGATCACGTGACAATCATGCACTGATCACGTGGCTATCATGCACTGATCACGTGGCTGATCATGCAATGATCACGTAGCTACCATGCACTGATCACGTGACTGATCATGCACAGATGACGTAATTGATCATGCACTGATCACGTGGCTGATCATGCACTGATCACGTGGCTGATCATGCACTGATCACGTGACTGATCATGCACTGATCACGTGGCTATCATGCACTGATCACGTGGCTGATCATGCACTGATCACGTAGCTACCATGTACTGGTCACGTGACTGATCATGCACTGATCACGTGGCTATCATGCACTGATCACTTGGCTGGTCATACACTGATCACGTGCCTGGTCATGCACAGATTACATGACTGATCATGCACTGATCACGTGGCTATCATGCACTACTCACGTGGCTGATCATGCATGATCATGTAGCTACCATGTACTGGTCACGTGACTGATCATACACCCATCAGGTGACTGATCATGCACTGATCACGTGGCTATCATGCACTGATCACGTGGCTGATCATGCACTGATCACGTGCCTGATCATGCACTGATCACGTGACAAATCATGAACTGATCACGTAGCTATCATGCACTGATCACCTGGCTGATCATGCACTGATCACGTGGCTGATCATGCACTGATACCGTGACTGAGCTTGGACTGATCACATGACTATCATGTAGTGATCACGTGACTTAATGGCACTGATCATGTGACTGATCATGCACTGATCATGTTTGCTATCATACACTGATCATGTGCCTCTGGAGGCAATAAACAAAGAGCTGAGTAGGCACGAATCAAACAGTCAGCAGGCAATAATCATGGAACTCAGCTGTGAGGAATCATGCTGCTCAGCTGGCAATAATCAAGCAGCTGAGCAGGCAGGAATTACGCAGCACAGCTGACAATTGTCAAGCAGATGACAGGCAGGAATCGTGCAGCTCAGCTGGCAATTGTCAAGCAGATGAGCAGACAGTAATCACGCAGCTCAGCAGGCCCTGATCACGTGACTGAGCATGCACTGATCACGTGGCTATCATGCACTGTTCACGTGGCTGATCATACGCTGATCACCTGCCTGGTCATGCACAGATCACGTGACTGATCATGAACTGATCACATAGCTGATCATGAACTGATCACGTGGCTGATCATGCACTGATCACGTGGCTGATCATGCACTGATACCGTGACTGAGCATGGACTGATCACATGACTATCATGTAGTGATCACGTGACTTAATGGCACTGATCATGTGACTGATCATGCGCTGATCATGTTTGCTATCATACACTGATCATGTGCCTCTGGAGGCAATAAACAAAGAGCTGAGTAGGCACGCATCAAACAGTCAGCAGACAATAATCATGGAACTCAGGTGTGAGGAATCATGCTGCTCAGCTGGCAATAATCAAGCAGCTGAGCAGGCAGGAATTACGCAGCACAGCTGGCAATTGTCAAGCAGATGAGCAGACAGTAATCACGCAGCTCAGCAGGCCCTGATCACGTGACTGAGCAGGCACTGTTCACGTGGCTGATCATACACTGATCACGTGATGATCATGCACTGATCACTTAGATATCATGCACTGATCACGTGGCTGATCATACACTGTTCACGTGTCTGACCATGCACTGATCACGTGGCTGATCATACAGTGCTCAGGTAACTGATCATGCACTGATCACGTGGCTATCACGGACTGATCACGTGGCTGAACATGCACTGTTCACGTGGCTGATCACACACCTGTCACGTGACATATCATGCACTGATCACGTGGCACTCATGAACTGATCACGTGGCTGATCATACTCTGTTCACGTAACTCATCATGCACACATCACGTGGCTATCATGCACTGCTCACGTGGCTCGTTATGGAATGATCACATAGCTACCATATACTGGTCACGTGACTGATCATGCACAGATCACGTAAATGATCATGCACTGTTCACGTGACTGATCATGTACTGATCACGTGACTGATCATGCACTGATCACGTGGCTATCATTCTCTGCTCACGTGGCTGATCATGCAACGATCACATAGCAACCATGTACTGGTCACGTGACTGATCATGCACTGATCACGTAATTGATCATGCACTGATCACGTGGCTCATCATGCCCTGATCATGTGGCTCATCATGCACTGATCACGTGGCTGATCCTGCACTGATCACGTGGATATCATGCACTGATCATGTGGCTGATCACACACTGATCACGTGACTGATCATGCACTGCTCACGTGGCTGATCATGCAATGATCACACAGCTACCATGTACTGGTCACATGACTGATCATGCACTGATCACATAATTGATCATGCACTGATCACGTGGCTTATCATGCATTGATCATGTGACTGATCATGTGCTGTTCATGTTTGGTGTCACACACTGATCATGTGCCTCTGGAGGCAATGAACATAGAGCTGAGTAGGCAGGAATCAGTCAGCATGCTATAATCATGGAACTCAGCTCTGAGAAATCATGCTGCTCAGCTGGCAATAATCAAGTAGATGAGCAGGCAGGAATTACGCAGCACAGGTGGCAATTGTCAAGGAGATGACAGGCAGGAATCGTGCAGCTCAGCTGGCAATTGTCAAGCAGATGAGCAGACAGTAATCATGCAGCTCAGCAGGCCCTGATCACGTGACTGAGCATGCACTGTTCACATGGCTGGTCACACACTGATCACGTGACTGATCATGCACTGATCATGTGACTGATCATGCACTGATCACGTAGCTATCTTGCACTGATCACGTGGCTGATCATACACTCATCACAGGACTGATTGTGCACTGATCACGTGGCTATCATGCACTGACTACATGACTCCACATGCACTGATCACGTGGATGATCATGCACTGATCACGTGACTGACCATGTACTGATCACGTGACTGATCATCACTGATCACGTGGCTGATCATGCACTGATCACGTGGCTGATCATGCACTGATACCGTGACTGAGCTTGGACTGATCACATGACTATCATGTAGTGATCACGTGACTTAATGGCGCTGATCATGTGACTGATCATGCGCTGATCATGTTTGCTATCATACACTGATCATGTGCCTCTGGAGGCAATTAACAAAGAGCTGAGTAGGCACGAATCAAACAGTCAGCAGGCAATAATCATGGAACTCAGGTGTGAGGAATCATGCTGCTCAGCTGGCAATAATCAAGCAGCTGAGCAGGCAGGAATTACGCAGCACAGCTGACAATTGTCAAGCAGATGACAGGCAGGAATCATGCAGCTCAGCTGGAAATTGTCAAGCAGATAAGCAGACTGTAATCACGCAGCTCAGCAGGCCCAGATCACGTGACTGAGCATGCACTGTTCACGTGGCTGATCATACACTGCTCACGTAACTGATAATGCACTGATCACGTGGCTATCATGCACTGATCACGTGGCTGATCATACACTGTTCACGTGTCTGACCATGCACTGATCACGTGGCTGATCATGCACTGATCACGAGACTGATCATGCACTGATCACGTCTATATCATGCACTGATCACATGACTGCCCATGCACTGATCACGCGGATGATCATACACTGATCATGTGACCAATCATGCACTGATCACGTGGCTATCATGCACTGCTCACGCGGCTGTTCATGCAATGATCACGTAGCTACCATGTACTGGTCACGTGACTGATCATGCACTGATCACGTAATTGATCATGCACTGATCAGGTGACTTATCATGCACTCTTAACGTGAGTGATCATGCACTGATCACGTGACTGATCATGCACTGATCACGTGGCTATCATGCACGGCTCATGTGGCTGATCATGCACTGATCACGTAGCTACCATGTACTGGTCACGTGGCTGATCATGCACTGATCACGTGGCTGATCATGCACTGATCACGTGGCTGATCATGCACTGATCACGTGCCTGATCATGCACAGATTACATGACTGATCATGCACTGATCACGTGGCTATCATGCACTACTCACGTGGCTGATCATGCATGATCATGTAGCTACCATGTACTGGTAAGGTGACTGATCATACACCCATCAGGTGACGGATCATGCACTGATCACGTGGCTATCATGCACTGTTCACGTGGCTGATCATACACTGATCACCTGCCTGGTCATGCACTGATCACGTGACAAATCATGAACTGATCACGTAGCTATCATGCACTGATCACGTGGCTGATCATGCACTGATCACGTGGCTGATCATGCACTGATACCGTGACTGAGCTTGGACTGATCACATGACTATCATGTAGTGATCACGTGACTTAATGGCACTGATCATGTGACTGATCATGCGCTGATCATGTTTGCTATCATACACTGATCATGTGCCTCTGGAGGCAATAAACAAAGAGCTGAGTAGGCACGAATCAAACAGTCAGCAGGCAATAATCATGGAACTCAGCTGTGAGGAATCATGCTGCTCAGCTGGCAATAATCAAGCAGCTGAGCAGGCAGGAATTACGCAGCACAGCTGACAATTGTCAAGCAGATGACAGGCAGGAATCGTGCAGCTCAGCTGGCAATTGTCAAGCAGATGAGCAGACAGTAATCACGCAGCTCAGCAGGCCCTGATCACGTGACTGATCATGCACTGATCACGTGGCTGATCATGCACTGATCACGTGGCTGATCATGCACTGATCACGTGCCTGATCATGCACTGATCACGTGACTGATCATGCACTGATCACATAGCTGATCATGAACTGATCACGTGGCTGATCATGCACTGATCACGTGGCTGATCATGCACTGATACCGTGACTGAGCATGGACTGATCACATGACTATCATGCACTGATCACGTGACTTAATGGCACTGATCATGTGACTGATCATGCGCTGATCATGTTTGCTATCATACACTGATCATGTGCCTCTGGAGGCAATAAACAAAGAGCTGAGTAGGCACGCATCAAACAGTCAGCAGGCAATAATCATGGAACTCAGGTGTGAGGAATCATGCTGCTCAGCTGGCAATAATCAAGCCGCTAGCAGGCAGGAATTACGCAGCACAGCTGGCAATTGTCAAGCAGATGAGCAGACAGTAATCACGCAGCTCAGCAGGCCCTGATCACGTGACTGAGCAGGCACTGTTCACGTGGCTGATCATACACTGATCACGTGATGATCATGCACTGATCACGTGGATATCATGCACTGATCACGTGGCTGATCATACACTGATCACGTGTCTGACCATGCACTGATCACGTGGCTGATCATACAGTGCTCAGGTAACTGATCATGCACTGATCACGTGGCTATCATGCACTGATCACGTGGCTGATCATGCACTGATCACGTGGCTGATCACACACCTGTCACGTGACTATCATGCACTGATCACGTGGCACTCATGCACTGATCACGTGGCTGATCATACACTGATCACGTAACTGATCATGCACACATCACGTGGCTATCATGCACTGCTCACGTGGCTGTCATGGAATGATCACGTAGCTACCATATACTGGTCACGTGACTGATCATGCACTGATCACGTAAATGATCATGCACTGATCACGTGACTGATCATGCACTGATCACGTGACTGATCATGCACTGATCACGTGGCTATCATTCTCTGCTCACGTGGCTGATCATGCAACGATCACGTAGCTACCAGGTACTGGTCACGTGACTGATCATGCACTGATCACGTAATTGATCATGCACTGATCACGTGGCTGATCATGCACTGATCACGTGGCTGATCATGCACTGATCACGTGGCTATCATGCACTGATCACGTGGATATCATGCACTGATCACGTGGCTGATCACACACTGATCACGTGACTGATCATGCACTGATCACGTGGCTGATCATGCACTGATCACACAGCTCATGCACTGATCACGTGACTGATCATGCACTGATCACATGACTGATCATGCACTGATCACGTGGCTTATCATGCACTGATCATGTGACTGATCATGTGCTGATCATGTTTGGTGTCATACACTGATCATGTGCCTCTGGAGGCAATGAACAAAGAGCTGAGTAGGCACGAATCAGTCAGCAGGCTATAATCATGGAACTCAGCTCTGAGAAATCATGCTGCTCAGCTGGCAATAATCAAGCAGATGAGCAGGCAGGAATTACGCAGCACAGGTGGCAATTGTCAAGCAGATGACAGGCAGGAATCGTGCAGCTCAGCTGGCAATTGTCAAGCAGATGAGCAGACAGTAATCACGCAGCTCAGCAGGCCCTGATCACGTGACTGAGCATGCACTGTTCACGTGGCTGATCACACACTGATCACGTGACTGATCATGCACTGATCACGTGACTGATCATGCACTGATCACGTAGCTATCATGCACTGATCACGTGGCTGATCATGCACTGATCACAGGACTGATCATGCACTGATCACGGGCTATCATGCATTGACTACATGACTCACATGCACTGATCACGTGGCTGATCATGCACTGATCACGTGACTGATCATGCACTGATCACGTGACTGATCATGCACTGATCACGTGGCTGATCATGCACTGATCACGTGGCTATCATGCACTGATCACGTGGCTGATCATGCAATGATCACGTAGCTACCATGTACTGGTCACGTGACTGATCATGCACTGATCACGTAATTGATCATGCACTGATCACGTGGCTGATCATGCACTGATCACGTGACTGATCATGCACTGATCACGTGACTGATCATGCACTGATCACGTGACTGATCATGCACTGATCACGTGGCTATCATGCACTGATCACGTGGCTGATCATGCACTGATCACGTGGCTGATCATGCATGATCACGCAGCTACCATGTACTGTCACATGACTGATCATGCACTGATCACGTGACTGATCATGCACTGATCACGTGGCTATCATGCACTACTCACGTGGCTGATCATGCAATGATCATGTAGCTACCATGTACAGGTCACGTGAATGATCATACACCCATCAGGTGACTGATCATGCACTGATCACGTGGCTATCATGCACTGATCACGTGACTGATCATGCACTGATCACGTCTATCTCATGCACTGATCACATGACTGCCCATGCACTGATCACGTGGATGATCATACACTAATCATGTGACAGATCATGCACTGATCACGTGGCTGATCATGCACTGATACCGTGACTGAGCATGGACTGATCACATGACTGTCATGTAGTGATCACGTGACTTAATGGCGCTGATCATGTGACTGATCATGCGCTGATCATGTTTGCTATCATACACTGATCATGTGCCTCTGGAGGCAATTAACAAAGAGCTGAGTAGGCACGAATCAAACAGTCAGCAGGCAATAATCATGGAACTCAGCTGTGAGGAATCATGCTGCTCAGCTGGCAATAATCAAGCAGCTGAGCAGGCAGGAATTACGCAGCACAGCTGACAATTGTCAAGCAGATGACAGGCAGGAATCGTGCAGCTCAGCTGGCAATTGTCAAGCAGATGAGCAGACAGTAATCACGCAGCTCAGCAGGCCCTGATCACGTGACTGAGCATGCACTGTTCACGTGGCTGATCATACACTGATCACGTAACTGATCATGCACTGATCACGTGGCTATCATGCACTGATCACGTGGCTGATCATACACTGTTCACGTGTCTGACCATGCACTGATCACGTGGCTGATCATACACTGATCACGTGACTGATCATGCACTGATCACGTCTATATCATGCACTGATCACGTGACTGATCATGCACTGATCACGTGGCTGATCATACACTGATCACGTGACTGATCATGCACTGATCACGTGGCTATCATGCACTGATCACGTGGCTGATCATGCACTGATCACGTAGCTATCATGTACTGATCACGTGACTGATCATGCACTGATCACGTAATTGATCATGCACTGATCACGTGACTGATCATGCACTGATCACGTGACTGATCATGCACTGATCACGTGACTGATCATGCACTGATCACGTGGCTATCATGCACTGCTCACGTGGCTGATCATGCAATGATCACGTAGCTACCATGTACTGGTCACGTGACTGATCATGCACTGATCACGTGGCTATCATGCACTGATCACGTGGCTGATCATGCACTGATCACGTGCCTGATCATGCACTGATCACGTGACTGATCATGCACTGATCACGTGGCTATCATGCACTGATCACGTGGCTGATCATGCACTGATCACGTGGCTGATCATGCACTGATACCGTGACTGAGCATGGACTGATCACATGACTATCATGTAGTGATCACGTGACTTAATGGCACTGATCATGTGACTGATCATGCGCTGATCATGTTTGCTATCATACACTGATCATGTGCCTCTGGAGGCAATAAACAAAGAGCTGAGTAGGCACGCATCAAACAGTCAGCAGGCAATAATCATGGAACTCAGGTGTGAGGAATCATGCTGCTCAGCTGGCAATAATCAAGCAGCTGAGCAGGCAGGAATTACGCAGCACAGCTGGCAATTGTCAAGCAGATGAGCAGACAGTAATCACGCAGCTCAGCAGGCCCTGATCACGTGACTGAGCAGGCACTGTTCACGTGGCTGATCATACACTGATCACGTGATGATCATGCACTGATCACGTGGATATCATGCACTGATCACGTGGCTGATCATACACTGTTCACGTGTCTGACCATGCACTGATCACGTGGCTGATCATACAGTGCTCAGGTAACTGATCATGCACTGATCACGTGGCTATCATGCACTGATCACGTGGCTGATCATGCACTGATCACGTGGCTGATCACACACCTGTCACGTGACATATCATGCACTGATCACGTGGCACTCATGCACTGATCACGTGGCTGATCATACACTGATCACGTAACTCATCATGCACACATCACGTGGCTATCATGCACTGCTCACGTGGCTCGTCATGGAATGATCACGTAGCTACCATATACTGGTCACGTGACTGATCATGCACTGATCACGTAAATGATCATGCACTGTTCACGTGACTGATCATGCACTGATCACGTGACTGATCATGCACTGATCACGTGGCTATCATTCTCTGCTCACGTGGCTGATCATGCAACGATCACGTAGCAACCATGTACTGGTCACGTGACTGATCATGCACTGATCACGTAAATGATCATGCACTGATCACGTGGCTGATCATGCACTGATCACGTGGCTGATCATGCACTGATCACGTGGCTGATCATGCACTGATCACGTGGATATCATGCACTGATCACGTGGCTGATCACACACTGATCACGTGACTGATCATGCACTGATCACGTGGCTGATCATGCACTGATCACACAGCTACCATGTACTGATCACATGACTGATCATGCACTGATCACATAATTGATCATGCACTGATCACGTGGCTTATCATGCACTGATCATGTGACTGATCATGTGCTGTTCATGTTTGGTGTCATACACTGATCATGTGCCTCTGGAGGCAATGAACATAGAGCTGAGTAGGCAGGAATCAGTCAGCATGCAATAATCATGGAACTCAGCTCTGAGAAATCATGCTGCTCAGCTGGCAATAATCAAGCAGATGAGCAGGCAGGAATTACGCAGCACAGGTGGCAATTGTCAAGCAGATGACAGGCAGGAATCGTGCAGCTCAGCTGGCAATTGTCAAGCAGATGAGCAGACAGTAATCACGCAGCTCAGCAGGCCCTGATCACGTGACTGAGCATGCACTGTTCACGTGGCTGATCACACACTGATCACGTGACTGATCATGCACTGATCACGTGACTGATCATGCACTGATCACGTAGCTATCATGCACTGATCACGTGGCTGATCATGCACTGATCACAGGACTGATCATGCACTGATCACGGGCTATCATGCACTGACTACATGACTCCACATGCACTGATCACGTGGCTGATCATGCACTGATCACGTGACTGATCATGCACTGATCACGTGACTGATCATGCACTGATCACGTGGCTGATCATGCACTGATCACGTGGCTATCATGCACTGATCACGTGGCTGATCATGCAATGATCAAGTAGCTACCATGTACTGGTCACGTGACTGATCATGCACTGATCACGTAATTGATCATGCACTGATCACGTGGCTGATCATGCACTGATCACGTGACTGATCATGCACTGATCACGTGACTGATCATGCACTGATCACGTGACTGATCATGCACTGATCACGTGGCTGATCATGCACTGATCACGTGGCTGATCATGCACTGATCACGTGGCTGATCATGCATGATCACGCAGCTACCATGTACTGTCACATGACTGATCATGCACTGATCACGTGACTGATCATGCACTGATCACGTGGCTATCATGCACTACTCACGTGGCTGATCATGCAATGATCATGTAGCTACCATGTACAGGTCACGTGAATGATCATACACCCATCAGGTGACTGATCATGCACTGATCACGTGGCTATCATGCACTGATCACGTGACTGATCATGCACTGATCACGTCTATCTCATGCACTGATCACATGACTGCCCATGCACTGATCACGTGGATGATCATACACTAATCATGTGACAGATCATGCACTGATCACGTGGCTGATCATGCACTGATACCGTGACTGAGCTTGGACTGATCACATGACTATCATGTAGTGATCACGTGACTTAATGGCGCTGATCATGTGACTGATCATGCGCTGATCATGTTTGCTATCATACACTGATCATGTGCCTCTGGAGGCAATTAACAAAGAGCTGAGTAGGCACGAATCAAACAGTCAGCAGGCAATAATCATGGAACTCAGGTGTGAGGAATCATGCTGCTCAGCTGGCAATAATCAAGCAGCTGAGCAGGCAGGAATTACGCAGCACAGCTGACAATTGTCAAGCAGATGACAGGCAGGAATCGTGCAGCTCAGCTGGCAATTGTCAAGCAGATAAGCAGACTGTAATCACGCAGCTCAGCAGGCCCAGATCACGTGACTGAGCATGCACTGTTCACGTGGCTGATCATACACTGATCACGTAACTGATCATGCACTGATCACGTGGCTATCATGCACTGATCACGTGGCTGATCATACACTGTTCACGTGTCTGACCATGCACTGATCACGTGGCTGATCATACACTGATCACGTGACTGATCATGCACTGATCACGTGGCTATCATGCACTGATCACGTGACTGATCATGCACTGATCACGTGGCTGATCATACACTGATCACGTGACTGATCATGCACTGATCACGTGGCTATCATGCACTGATCACGTGGCTGATCATGCAATGATCACGTAGCTATCATGCACTGATCACGTGACTGATCATGCACTGATCACGTAATTGATCATGCACTGATCACGTGACTGATCATGCACTGATCACGTGACTGATCATGCACTGATCACGTGACTGATCATGCACTGATCACGTGGCTATCATGCACTGCTCACGTGGCTGATCATGCACTGATCACGTAGCTACCATGTACTGGTCACGTGACTGATCATGCACTGATCACGTGGCTATCATGCACTGATCACGTGGCTGATCATGCACTGATCACGTGCCTGATCATGCACTGATCACGTGACTGATCATGCACTGATCACGTGGCTATCATGCACTATCACGTGGCTGATCATGCATGATCATGTAGCTACCATGTACTGGTCACGTGACTGATCATACACCCATCACGTGACTGATCATGCACTGATCACGTGGCTATCATGCACTGATCACGTGGCTGATCATGCACTGATCACGTGCCTGATCATGCACTGATCACGTGACTGATCATGCACTGATCACATGGCTATCATGAACTGATCACGTGGCTGATCATGCACTGATCACGTGGCTGATCATGCACTGATACCGTGACTGAGCTTGGACTGATCACATGACTATCATGTAGTGATCACGTGACTTAATGGCACTGATCATGTGACTGATCATGCACTGATCATGTTTGCTATCATACACTGATCATGTGCCTCTGGAGGCAATAAACAAAGAGCTGAGTAGGCACGAATCAAGCAGTCAGCAGGCAATAATCATGGAACTCAGGTGTGAGGAATCATGCTGCTCAGCTGGCAATAATCAAGCAGCTGAGCAGGCAGGAATTACGCAGCACAGCTGACAATTGTCAAGCAGATGACAGGCAGGAATCGTGCAGCTCAGCTGGCAATTGTCAAGCAGATGAGCAGACAGTAATCACGCAGCTCAGCAGGCCCTGATCACGTGACTGAGCATGCACTGATCACGTGGCTGATCATGCACTGATCACGTGGCTGATCATGCACTGATCACGTGCCTGATCATGCACTGATCACGTGACTGATCATGCACTGATCACGTGGCTGATCATGCACTGATCACGTGGCTGATCATGCACTGATCACGTGGCTGATCATGCACTGATACCGTGACTGAGCATGGACTGATCACATGACTATCATGCACTGATCACGTGACTTAATGGCACTGATCATGTGACTGATCATGCGCTGATCATGTTTGCTATCATACACTGATCATGTGCCTCTGGAGGCAATAAACAAAGAGCTGAGTAGGCACGAATCAAACAGTCAGCAGGCAATAATCATGGAACTCAGGTGTGAGGAATCATGCTGCTCAGCTGGCAATAATCAAGCAGCTGAGCAGGCAGGAATTACGCAGCACAGCTGGCAATTGTCAAGCAGATGAGCAGACAGTAATCACGCAGCTCAGCAGGCACTGATCACGTGACTGAGCAGGCACTGTTCACGTGGCTGATCATACACTGATCACGTGATGATCATGCACTGATCACGTGGATATCATGCACTGATCACGTGGCTGATCATGCACTGATCACGTGTCTGACCATGCACTGATCACGTGGCTGATCATACACTGCTCACGTAACTGATCATGCACTGATCACGTGGCTATCATGCACTGATCACGTGGCTGATCATGCACTGATCACGTGGCTGATCACACACCTGTCACGTGACATATCATGCACTGATCACGTGGCACTCATGCACTGATCACGTGGCTGATCATACACTGATCACGTAACTCATCATGCACACATCACGTGGCTATCATGCACTGCTCACGTGGCTGTCATGGAATGATCACGTAGCTACCATATACTGGTCACGTGACTGATCATGCACTGATCACGTAAATGATCATGCACTGATCACGTGACTGATCATGCACTGATCACGTGACTGATCATGCACTGATCACGTGGCTATCATTCTCTGCTCACGTGGCTGATCCTGCAACGATCACGTAGCTACCATGTACTGGTCACGTGACTGATCATGCACTGATCACGTAATTGATCCCCCACTGATCACGTGGCTCATCATGCACTGATCACGTGGCTGATCATGCACTGATCACGTAGCTATCATGCACTGATCACGTGGATATCATGCACTGATCACGTGGCTGATCACACACTGATCACGTGACTGATCATGCACTGATCACGTGGCTGATCATGCACTGATCACACAGCTACCATGTACTGATCACGTGACTGATCATGCACTGATCACATGACTGATCATGCACTGATCACGTGGCTTATCATGCACTGATCATGTGACTGATCATGCACTGATCATGTTTGGTGTCATACACTGATCATGTGCCTCTGGAGGCAATGAACAAAGAGCTGAGTAGGCAGGAATCAGTCAGCAGGCAATAATCATGGAACTCAGCTCTGAGAAATCATGCTGCTCAGCTGGAAATAAACAAGTAGATGAGCAGGCAGGAATTACGCAGCACAGGTGGCAATTGTCAAGCAGATGACAGGCAGGAATCGTGCAGCTCAGCTGGCAATTGTCAAGCAGATGAGCAGACAGTAATCACGCAGCTCAGCAGGCCCTGATCACGTGACTGAGCATGCACTGTTCACGTGGCTGATCACACACTGATCACGTGACTGATCATGCACTGATCACGTGACTGATCATGCACTGATCACGTGGCTATCATGCACTGATCACGTGGCTGATCATACACTGATCACAGGACTGATCATGCACTGATCACGGGCTATCATGCATTGACTACATGACTGATCATGCACTGATCACGTGGCTGATCATGCACTGATCACGTGACTGATCATGCACTGATCACGTGACTGATCATGCACTGATCACGTGGCTGATCATGCACTGATCACGTGGCTATCATGCACTGATCACGTGGCTGATCATGCAATGATCAAGAAGCTACCATGTACTGGTCACGTGACTGATCATGCACTGATCACGTAATTGATCATGCACTGATCACGTGGCTGATCATGCACTGATCACGTGACTGATCATGCACTGATCACGTGACTGATCATGCACTGATCACGTGACTGATCATGCACTGATCACGTGGCTATCATGCACTGATCACGTGGCTGATCATGCACTGATCACGTGGCTGATCATGCATGATCACGCAGCTACCATGTACTTGTCACATGACTGATCATGCACTGATCACGTGACTGATCATGCACTGATCACGTGGCTATCATGCACTACTCACGTGGCTGATCATGCAATGATCATGTAGCTACCATGTACAGGTCACGTGAATGATCATACACCCATCAGGTGACTGATCATGCACTGATCACGTGGCTATCATGCACTGATCACGAGACTGATCATGCACTGATCACGTCTATCTCATGCACTGATCACATGACTGCCCATGCACTGATCACGTGGATGATCATACACTAATCATGTGACAGATCATGCACTGATCACGTGGCTGATCATGCACTGATACCGTGACTGAGCATGGACTGATCACATGACTATCATGTAGTGATCACGTGACTTAATGGCGCTGATCATGTGACTGATCATGCGCTGATCATGTTTGCTATCATACACTGATCATGTGCCTCTGGAGGCAATTAACAAAGAGCTGAGTAGGCACGAATCAAACAGTCAGCAGGCAATAATCATGGAACTCAGCTGTGAGGAATCATGCTGCTCAGCTGGCAATAATCAAGCAGCTGAGCAGGCAGGAATTACGCAGCACAGCTGACAATTGTCAAGCAGATGACAGGCAGGAATCGTGCAGCTCAGCTGGCAATTGTCAAGCAGATAAGCAGACTGTAATCACGCAGCTCAGCAGGCCCAGATCTCGTGACTGAGCATGCACTGTTCACGTGGCTGATCATACACTGATCACGTAACTGATCATGCACTGATCACGTGGCTATCATGCACTGATCACGTGGCTGATCTTACACTGTTCACGTGTCTGACCATGCACTGATCACGTGGCTGATCATACACTGATCACGTAACTGATCATGCACTGATCACGTGGCTATCATGCACTGATCACGTGGCTGATCATGCACTGATCACGTGGCTGATCATACACTGATCACGTGACTGATCATGCACTGATCACGTGGCTATCATGCACTGATCACGTGGCTGATCATGCACTGATCACGTAGCTATCATGTACTGATCACGTGACTGATCATGCACTGATCACGTAATTGATCATGCACTGATCACGTGACTGATCATGCACTGATCACGTGACTGATCATGCACTGATCACGTGACTGATCATGCACTGATCACGTGGCTATCATGCACTGATCACGTGGCTGATCATGCACTGATCACGTAGCTATCATGTACTGATCACGTGACTGATCATGCACTGATCACGTGGCTATCATGCACTGATCACGTGGCTGATCATGCACTGATCACGTGCCTGATCATGCACTGATCACATGACTGATCATGCACTGATCACGTGACTGATCATGCACTGATCACGTGGCTATCATGCACTGATCACGTGGCTGATCATGCACTGATCACGTAGCTACCATGTACTGATCACGTGACTGATCATGCACTGATCACGTGACTGATCATGCACTGATCACGTGGCTGATCATGCACTGATCACGTGGCTGATCATGCACTGATCACGTGGCTGATCATGCACTGATCACGTGACAAATCATGCACTGATCACATAGCTATCATGCACTGATCACGTGGCTGATCATGCACTGATCACGTGACTGATCATGCACTGATCACGTGGCTATCATGCACTACTCACGTGGCTGATCATGCAATGATCATATAGCTACCATGTACAGGTCACGTGAATGATCATACACCCATCAGGTGTCTGATCATGCACTGATCACGTGGCTATCATGCACTGATCACGTGACTGATCATGCACTGATCACGTCTATATCATGCACTGATCACATGACTGCCCATGCACTGATCACGTGGATGATCATACACTAATCATGTGACAGATCATGCACTGATCACGTGGCTGATCATGCACTGATACCGTGACTGAGCATGGACTGATCACATGACTATCATGTAGTGATCACGTGACTTAATGGCGCTGATCATGTGACTGATCATGCGCTGATCATGTTTGCTATCATACACTGATCATGTGCCTCTGGAGGCAATAAACAAAGAGCTGAGTAGGCACGAATCAAACAGTCAGCAGGCAATAATCATGGAACTCAGGTGTGAGGAATCATGCTGCTCAGCTGGCAATAATCAAGCAGCTGAGCAGGCAGGAATTACGCAGCACAGCTGACAATTGTCAAGCAGATGACAGGCAGGAATCGTGCAGCTCAGCTGGCAATTGTCAAGCAGATGAGCAGACAGTAATCACGCAGCTCAGCAGGCCCAGATCACGTGACTGAGCATGCACTGTTCACGTGGCTGATCATACACTGATCACGTGACTGATCATGCACTGATCACGTGGCTATCATGCACTGATCACGTGGCTGATCATACACTGATCACGTGACTGATCATGCACTGATCACTGGCTATCATGCACTCATCACTGGCTATCATGCACTGATCACGTGGCTGATCATGCACTGATCACGTGACTGATCATGCACTGATCACGTCTATATCATGCACTGATCACGTGACTGATCATGCACTGATCACGTGGATGATCATACACTGATCATGTGACTGATCATGCACTGATCACGTGGCTATCATGCACTGCTCACGTGGCTGATCATGCAATGATCACGTAGCTACCATGTACTGGTCACGTGACTGATCATGCACTGATCACGTAATTGATCATGCACTGATCACGTGACTGATCATGCACTGATCACGTGACTGATCATGCACTGATCACGTGACTGATCATGCACTGATCACGTGGCTATCATGCACTGCTCACGTGGCTGATCATGCAATGATCACGTAGCTACCATGTACTGGTCACGTGACTGATCATGCACTGATCACGTGATTGATCATGCACTGATCACGTGGCTGATCATGCACTGATCACGTGGCTGATCATGCACTGATCACGTGACTGATCATGCACTGATCACGTGACTGATCATGCACTGATCACGTGACTGATCATGCACTGATCACGTGCCTGATCATGCACTGATCACGTGACTGATCATGCACTGATCACATAGCTATCATGCACTGATCACGTGGCTGATCATGCACTGATCACGTGGCTGATCATGCACTGATACCGTGACTGAGCATGGACTGATCACATGACTATCATGTAGTGATCACGTGACTTAATGGCGCTGATCATGTGACTGATCATGCACTGATAATGTTTGCTATCATATACTGATCATGTGCCTCTGGAGGCAATAAACAAAGAGCTGAGTAGGCACGAATCAAACAGTCAGCAGGCAATAATCATGGAACTCAGCTGTGAGAAATCATGCTGCTCAGCTGGCAATAATCAAGCAGCTGAGCAGGCAGGAATTATGCAGCACAGCTGTCAATTGTCAAGCAGATGACAGGCAGGAATCGTGCAGCTCAGCTGGCAATTGTCAAGCAGATGAGCAGACAGTAATCACGCAGCTCAGCAGGCCCTGATCACGTGACTGAGCATGCACTGTTCACGTGGCTGATCATACACTGATCACGTGATGATCATGCACTGATCACTTGGATATCATGCACTGATCACGTGGCTGATCATACACTGTTCACGTGTCTGACCATGCACTGATCACGTGGCTGATCATACAGTGCTCAGGTAACTGATCATGCACTGATCACGTGGCTATCATGGACTGATCACGTGGCTGAACATGCACTGTTCACGTGGCTGATCACACACCTGTCACGTGACATATCATGCACTGATCACGTGGCACTCATGCACTGATCACGTGGCTGATCATACTCTGCTCACGTAACTCATCATGCACACATCACGTGGCTATCATGCACTGCTCACGTGGCTCGTCATGGAATGATCACGTAGCTACCATATACTGGTCACGTGACTGATCATGCACAGATCACGTAAATGATCATGCACTGTTCACGTGACTGTTCATGTACTGATCACGTGACTGATCATGCACTGATCACGTGGCTATCATGCACTGCTCACGTGGCTGATCATGCAACGATCACGTAGCAACCATGTACTGGTCACGTGACTGATCATGCACTGATCACGTAATTGATCATGCACTGATCACGTGGCTCATCATGCACTGATCACGTGACTGATCACACATGTATCACGTGACTGATCATGCACTGATCACGTGGCTATCATGCACTGATCACGTGGCTATCATGCACTGATCACGTGGATATCATGCCCTGATCACGTGGCTGATCACACACGTATCACATGACTGATCATGCACTGATCACGTGGCTATCATGCACTGATCACGTGGCTATCATGCACTGATCACGTGACTGATCATGCACTGATCACGTAGCTATCATGTACTGATCACGTGACTGATCATGCACTGATCACGTGGCTATCATGCACTGATCACGTGGCTGATCATGCAACTGATCACGTAGCAACCATGTACTGGTCACGTGACTGATCATGCACTGATCACGTGACTGATCATGCACTGATCACGTGGCTGATCATGCACTGATCACGTGACTGATCACACTGATCACGTGACTGATCATGCACTGATCACGTGGCTGATCATGCACTGATCACGTGGCTGATCATGCACTGATCACGTGGCTATCATGCACTGATCACGTGGCTGATCATGCACTGATCACATGACTGATCATGCACTGATCACGTGGCTATCATGCACTGATCACGTGGCTATCATGCACTGATCACGTGACTGATCATGCACTGATCACGTAGCTATCATGCACTGATCACGTGACTGATCATGCACTGATCACGTAACTGATCATGCACTGATCACGTGACTGATCATGCACTGATCACGTGACTGATCATGCACTGATCACGTGACTGATCATGCACTGATCACGTGGCTATCATGCACTGATCACGTGGCTGATCATGCACTGATCACGTAGCTACCATGCACTGATCACGTGACTGATCATGCACTGATCACGTGATTGATCATGCACTGATCACGTGGCTGATCATGCACTGATCACGTGGCTGATCATGCACTGATCACGTGACTGATCATGCACTGATCACGTGACTGATCATGCACTGATCACGTGGCTATCATGCACTGATCACGTGGCTGATCATGCACTGATCACGTGCCTGATCATGCACTGATCACATGACTGATCATGCACTGATCACGTGACTGATCATGCACTGATCACGTGGCTATCATGCACTATCACGTGGCTGATCATGCAATGATCACGTAGCTACCATGTACTGGTCACGTGACTGATCATGCACTGATCACGTGACTGATCATGCACTGATCACGTGGCTATCATGCACTGATCACGTGGCTGATCATGCACTGATCACGTGCCTGATCATGCACTGATCACGTGACTGATCATGCACTGATCACGTGGCTATCATGCACTGATCACGTGGCTGATCATGCACTGATCACGTGGCTGATCATGCACTGATACGTGACTGAGCATGCACTGATCACGTGACTATCATGCACTGATCACGTGGCTATCATGCACTGATCACGTGGCTGATCATGCAATGATCATGTAGCTACCATGTACTGGTCACGTGAATGATCATACACTGATCAGGTGACTGATCATGCACTGATCACGTGGCTATCATGCACTGATCACGTGACTGATCATGCACTGATCACGTCTATATCATGCACTGATCACATGACTGATCATGCACTGATCACGTGGATGATCATGCACTGATCACGTGACTGATCATGCACTGATCACGTGGCTGATCATGCACTGATCACGTGACTGATCATGCACTGATCACGTGACTGATCATGCACTGATCACGTGGCTATCATGCACTGATCACGTGACTGATCATGCACTGATCACGTCTATATCATGCACTGATCACGTGACTGATCATGCACTGATCACGTGGATGATCATGCACTGATCATGTGACTGATCATGCACTGATCACGTGGCTATCATGCACTGATCACGTGGCTGATCATGCACTGATCACGTAGCTATCATGTACTGATCACGTGACTGATCATGCACTGATCACGTAATTGATCATGCACTGATCACGTGACTGATCATGCACTGATCACGTGACTGATCATGCACTGATCACGTGACTGATCATGCACTGATCACGTGGCTATCATGCACTGATCACGTGGCTGATCATGCACTGATCACGTAGCTACCATACACTGGTCACGTGACTGATCATGCACTGATCACGTAATTGATCATGCACTGATCACGTGGCTGATCATGCACTGATCACGTGGCTGATCATGCACTGATCACGTGACTGATCATGCACTGATCACGTGGCTGATCATGCACTGATCACGTGACTGATCATGCACTGATCACGTGGCTATCATGCACTGATCACGTGGCTGATCATACACTGATCACGTGACTGATCATGCACTGATCACGTGGCTATCATGCACTGATCACGTGGCTGATCATGCACTGATCACGTGGCTGATCATGCACTGATCACGTGGCTGATCATGCACTGATCACGTGACTGATCATGCACTGATCACGTGGCTGATCATGCACTGATCACGTGGCTATCATGCACTGATCACGTGGCTGATCATGCACTGATCACGTGACTGATCATGCACTGATCACTGGCTATCATGCACTGATCACTGGCTATCATGCACTGATCACGTGGTGATCATGCACTGATCACGTGACTGATCATGCACTGATCACGTCTATATCATGCACTGATCACGTGACTGATCATGCACTGATCACGTGGATGATCATGCACTGATCATGTGACTGATCATGCACTGATCACGTGGCTATCATGCACTGCTCACGTGGCTGATCATGCAATGATCACGTAGCTACCATGTACTGGTCACGTGACTGATCATGCACTGATCACGTGACTGATCATGCACTGATCACGTGGCTATCATGCACTGATCACGTGGCTGATCATGCAATGATCACGTAGCTACCATGTACTGGTCACGTGACTGATCATGCACTGATCACGTGACTGATCATGCACTGATCACGTGACTGATCATGCACTGATCACGTGACTGATCATGCACTGATCACGTGACTGATCATGCACTGATCACGTGGATATCATGCACTGATCACGTGACTGATCATGCACTGATCACGTGGATGATCATGCACTATCACGTGACTGATCATGCACTGATCACGTGGCTGATCATGCACTGATACCGTGACTGAGCATGGACTGATCACATGACTATCATGTAGTGATCACGTGACTTAATGGCGCTGATCATGTGACTGATCATGCACTGATAATGTTTGCTATCATACACTGATCATGTGCTCTGGAGGCAATAAACAAAGAGCTGAGTAGGCACGAATCAAACAGTCAGCAGGCAATAATCATGGAACTCAGCTGTGAGGAATCATGCTGCTCAGCTGGCAATAATCAAGCAGCTGAGCAGGCAGGAATTACGCAGCACAGCTGGCAATTGTCAAGCAGATGACAGGCAGGAATCGTGCAGCTCAGCTGGCAATTGTCAAGCAGATGAGCAGACAGTAATCACGCAGCTCAGCAGGCCCTGATCACGTGACTGAGCATGCACTGTTCACGTGGCTGATCATACACTGATCACGTGATGATCATGCACTGATCACTTGGATATCATGCACTGATCACGTGGCTGATCATACACTGTTCACGTGTCTGACCATGCACTGATCACGTGGCTGATCATACACTGCTCACGTAACTGATCATGCACTGATCACGTGGCTATCATGCACTGATCACGTGGCTGAACATGCACTGTTCACGTGGCTGATCACACACCTGTCACGTGACATATCATGCACTGATCACGTGGCACTCATGCACTGATCACGTGGCTGATCATACTCTGCTCACGTAACTCATCATGCACACATCACGTGGCTATCATGCACTGCTCACGTGGCTCGTCATGGAATGATCACGTAGCTACCATATACTGGTCACGTGACTGATCATGCACAGATCACGTAAATGATCATGCACTGTTCACGTGACTGATCATGTACTGATCACGTGACTGATCATGCACTGATCACGTGGCTATCATGCTCTGCTCACGTGGCTGATCATGCAACGATCACGTAGCAACCATGTACTGGTCACGTGACTGATCATGCACTGATCACGTAATTGATCCTGCACTGATCACGTGGCTCATCATGCACTGATCACGTGGCTGATCACACATGTATCACGTGACTGATCATGCACTGATCACGTGGCTCTCATGCACTGATCACGTGGCTATCATGCACTGATCACGTGGATATCATGCACTGATCACGTGGCTGATCACACACGTATCACATGACTGATCATGCACTGATCACGTGGCTATCATGCACTGATCACGTGGCTATCATGCACTGATCACGTGACTGATCATGCAATGATCACGTAGCTATCATGTACTGATCACGTGACTGATCATGCACTGATCACGTAACTGATCATGCACTGATCACGTGACTGATCATGCACTGATCACGTGACTGATCATGCACTGATCACGTGACTGATCATGCACTGATCACGTGGCTATCATGCACTGATCACGTGGCTGATCATGCACTGATCACGTAGCTATCATGCACTGATCACGTGACTGATCATGCACTGATCACGTAATTGATCATGCACTGATCACGTGGCTGATCATGCACTGATCACGTGGCTGATCATGCACTGATCACGTGACTGATCATGCACTGATCACGTGACTGATCATGCACTGATCACGTGGCTATCATGCACTGATCACGTGGCTGATCATGCACTGATCACGTGCCTGATCATGCACTGATCACATGACTGATCATGCACTGATCACGTGACTGATCATGCACTGATCACGTGGCTATCATGCACTACTCACGTGGCTGATCATGCAATGATCATGTAGCTACCATGTACTGGTCAGTGACTGATCATACACCCATCAGGTGACTGATCATGCACTGATCACGTGGCTATCATGCACTGATCACGTGGCTGATCATGCACTGATCACCTGCCTGGTCATGCACTGATCACGTGACTGATCATGCACTGATCACGTAGCTATCATGAACTGATCACGTGGCTGATCATGCACTGATCACGTGGCTGATCATGCACTGATACCGTGACTGAGCATGGACTGATCACATGACTATCATGTAGTGATCACGTGACTTAATGGCGCTGATCATGTGACTGATCATGCGCTGATCATGTTTGCTATCATACACTGATCATGTGCCTCTGGAGGCAATAAACAAAGAGCTGAGTAGGCACGAATCAAACAGTCAGCAGGCAATAATCATGGAACTCAGGTGTGAGGAATCATGCTGCTCAGCTGGCAATAATCAAGCAGCTGAGCAGGCAGGAATTACGCAGCACAGCTGGCAATTGTCAAGCAGATGACAGGCAGGAATCGTGCAGCTCAGCTGGCAATTGTCAAGCAGATGAGCAGACAGTAATCACGCAGCTCAGCAGGCCCAGATCACGTGACTGAGCATGCACTGTTCACGTGGCTGATCATACACTGATCACGTGACTGATCATGCACTGATCACGTGGCTATCATGCACTGATCACGTGGCTGATCATACACTGATCACGTAACTGATCATGCACTGATCACGTGGCTATCATGCACTGATCACGTGGCTGATCATGCACTGATCACGTGGCTGATCATGCACTGATCACGTGGCTGATCATGCACTGATCACGTGACTGATCATGCACTGATCACGTGGCTGATCATGCACTGATCAGTGGCTATCATGCACTGATCACGTGGCTGATCATGCACTGATCACGTGACTGATCATGCACTGATCACTGGCTATCATGCACTCATTCACTGGCTATCATGCACTGATCACGTGGCTGATCATGCACTGATCACGTGACTGATCATGCACTGATCACGTCTATATCATGCACTGATCACATGACTGATCATGCACTGATCACGTGGATGATCATACACTGATCATGTGACTGATCATGCACTGATCACGTGGCTATCATGCACTGATCACGTGGCTGATCATGCACTGATCACGTAGCTACCATGTACTGATCACGTGACTGATCATGCACTGATCACGTAATTGATCATGCACTGATCACGTGACTTATCATGCACTGATCACGTGACTGATCATGCACTGATCACGTGACTGATCATGCACTGATCACGTGGCTATCATGCACTACTCACGTGGCTGATCATGCAATGATCATGTAGCTACCATGTACTGGTCACGTGACTGATCATACACCCATCAGGTGACTGATCATGCACTGATCACGTGGCTATCATGCACTGATCACGTGGCTGATCATGCACTGATCACGTGCCTGGTCATGCACTGATCACGTGACTGATCATGCACTGATCACGTAGCTATCATGAACTGATCACGTGGCTGATCATGCACTGATCACGTGGCTGATCATGCACTGATACCGTGACTGAGCATGGACTGATCACATGACTATCATGTAGTGATCACGTGACTTAATGGCGCTGATCATGTGACTGATCATGCGCTGATCATGTTTGCTATCATACACTGATCATGTGCCTCTGGAGGCAATAAACAAAGAGCTGAGTAGGCACGAATCAAACAGTCAGCAGGCAATAATCATGGAACTCAGGTGTGAGGAATCATGCTGCTCAGCTGGCAATAATCAAGCAGCTGAGCAGGCAGGAATTACGCAGCACAGCTGATAATTGTCAAGCAGATGACAGGCAGGAATCGTGCAGCTCAGCTGGCAATTGTCAAGCAGATGAGCAGACAGTAATCACGCAGCTCAGCAGGCCCAGATCACGTGACTGAGCATGCACTGTTCACGTGGCTGATCATACACTGATCACGTGACTGATCATGCACTGATCACGTGGCTATCATGCACTGATCACGTGGCTGATCATACACTGATCACGTAACTGATCATGCACTGATCACGTGGCTATCATGCACTGATCACGTGGCTGATCATGCACTGATCACGTGGCTGATCATGCACTGATCACGTGGCTGATCATGCACTGATCACGTGACTGATCATGCACTGATCACGTGGCTGATCATGCACTGATCAGTGGCTATCATGCACTGATCACGTGGCTGATCATGCACTGATCACGTGACTGATCATGCACTGATCACTGGCTATCATGCACTCATTCACTGGCTATCATGCACTGATCACGTGGCTGATCATGCACTGATCACGTGACTGATCATGCACTGATCACGTCTATATCATGCACTGATCACGTGACTGATCATGCACTGATCACCCGGATGATCATACACTGATCATGTGACTGATCATGCACTGATCACGTGGCTATCATGCACTGATCACGTGGCTGATCATGCACTGATCACGTAGCTACCATGTACTGGTCACGTGACTGATCATGCACTGATCACGTAATTGATCATGCACTGATCACGTGACTTATCATGCACTGATCACGTGACTGATCATGCACTGATCACGTGACTGATCATGCACTGATCACGTGGCTATCATGCACTACTCACGTGGCTGATCATGCAATGATCATGTAGCTACCATGTACTGGTCACGTGACTGATCATACACCCATCAGGTGACTGATCATGCACTGATCACGTGGCTATCATGCACTGATCACGTGGCTGATCATGCACTGATCACCTGCCTGGTCATGCACTGATCACGTGACTGATCATGCACTGATCACGTGGCTATCATGAACTGATCACGTGGCTGATCATGCACTGATCACGTGGCTGATCATGCACTGATACCGTGACTGAGCATGGACTGATCACATGACTATCATGTAGTGATCACGTGACTTAATGGCGCTGATCATGTGACTGATCATGCGCTGATCATGTTTGCTATCATACACTGATCATGTGCCTCTGGAGGCAATAAACAAAGAGCTGAGTAGGCACGAATCAAACAGTCAGCAGGCAATAATCATGGAACTCAGGTGTGAGGAATCATGCTGCTCAGCTGGCAATAATCAAGCAGCTGAGCAGGCAGGAATTACGCAGCACAGCTGGCAATTGTCAAGCAGATGACAGGCAGGAATCGTGCAGCTCAGCTGGCAATTGTCAAGCAGATGAGCAGACAGTAATCACGCAGCTCAGCAGGCCCAGATCACGTGACTGAGCATGCACTGTTCACGTGGCTGATCATACACTGATCACGTGACTGATCATGCACTGATCACGTGGCTATCATGCACTGATCACGTGGCTGATCATACACTGTTCACGTGTCTGACCATGCACTGATCACGTGGCTGATCATACACTGATCACGTGGCTATCATGCACTGATCACGTGGCTGATCATGCACTGATCACGTGACTGATCATGCACTGATCACTGGCTATCATGCACTCATTCACTGGCTATCATGCACTGATCACGTGGCTGATCATACACTGATCACGTGACTGATCATGCACTGATCACGTCTATATCATGCACTGATCACATGACTGCCCATGCACTGATCACTGGATGATCATACACTGATCATGTGACTGATCATGCACTGATCACGTGGCTATCATGCACTGATCACGTGGCTGATCATGCAATGATCACGTAGCTACCATGTACTGGTCACGTGACTGATCATGCACTGATCACGTAATTGATCATGCACTGATCACGTGACTGATCATGCACTGATCACGTGACTGATCATGCACTGATCACGTGACTGATCATGCACTGATCACGTGGCTATCATGCACTGATCACGTGGCTGATCATGCACTGATCACGTAGCTACCATGCACTGGTCACGTGACTGATCATGCACTGATCACGTAATTGATCATGCACTGATCACGTGGCTGATCATGCACTGATCACGTGGCTGATCATGCACTGATCACGTGACTGATCATGCACTGATCACGTGGCTATCATGCACTACTCACGTGGCTGATCATGCAATGATCACGTAGCTACCATGTACTGGTCACGTGACTGATCATGCACTGATCACGTGACTGATCATGCACTGATCACGTGGCTGATCATGCACTGATCACGTGGCTGATCATGCACTGATCACCTGCCTGGTCATGCACTGATCACGTGACAAATCATGCACTGATCACATAGCTATCATGAACTGATCACCTGGCTGATCATGCACTGATCACGTGGCTGATCATGCACTGATACCGTGACTGAGCATGGACTGATCACATGACTATCATGTAGTGATCACGTGACTTAATGGCGCTGATCATGTGACTGATCATGCACTGATCATGTTTGCTATCATACACTGATCATGTGCCTCTGGAGGCAATAAACAAAGAGCTGAGTAGGCACGAATCAAACAGTCAGCAGGCAATAATCATGGAACTCAGCTGTGAGGAATCATGCTGCTCAGCTGGCAATAATCAAGCAGCTGAGCAGGCAGGAATTACGCAGCACAGCTGGCAATTGTCAAGCAGATGACAGGCAGGAATCGTGCAGCTCAGCTGGCAATTGTCAAGCAGATGAGCAGACAGTAATCACGCAGCTCAGCAGGCCCTGATCACGTGACTGAGCATGCACTGTTCACGTGGCTGATCATACACTGATCACGTGATGATCATGCACTGATCACTTGGATATCATGCACTGATCACGTGGCTGATCATACACTGTTCACGTGTCTGACCATGCACTGATCACGTGGCTGATCATACACTGCTCACGTAACTGATCATGCACTGATCACGTGGCTATCATGCACTGATCACGTGGCTGAACATGCACTGTTCACGTGGCTGATCACACACCTGTCACGTGACATATCATGCACTGATCACGTGGCACTCATGCACTGATCACGTGGCTGATCATACTCTGCTCACGTAACTCATCATGCACACATCACGTGGCTATCATGCACTGCTCACGTGGCTCGTCATGGAATGATCACGTAGCTACCATATACTGGTCACGTGACTGATCATGCACAGATCACGTAAATGATCATGCACTGTTCACGTGACTGATCATGTACTGATCACGTGACTGATCATGCACTGATCACGTGGCTATCATGCTCTGCTCACGTGGCTGATCATGCAACGATCACGTAGCAACCATGTACTGGTCACGTGACTGATCATGCACTGATCACGTAATTGATCCTGCACTGATCACGTGGCTCATCATGCACTGATCACGTGGCTGATCACACATGTATCACGTGACTGATCATGCACTGATCACGTGGCTCTCATGCACTGATCACGTGGCTATCATGCACTGATCACGTGGATATCATGCACTGATCACGTGGCTGATCACACACGTATCACATGACTGATCATGCACTGATCACGTGGCTATCATGCACTGATCACGTGGCTATCATGCACTGATCACGTGGCTGATCATGCAATGATCACGTAGCTACCATGTACTGGTCACGTGACTGATCATGCACTGATCACGTAATTGATCATGCACTGATCACGTGACTGATCATGCACTGATCACGTGAGTGATCATGCACTGATCACGTGACTGATCATGCACTGATCACGTGGCTATCATGCACTGATCACGTGGCTGATCATGCACAATGATCACGTAGCTACCATGCACTGATCACGTGACTGATCATGCACTGATCACGTAATTGATCATGCACTGATCACGTGGCTGATCATGCACTGATCACGTGGCTGATCATGCACTGATCACGTGACTGATCATGCACTGATCACGTGACTGATCATGCACTGATCACGTGGCTATCATGCACTGATCACGTGGCTGATCATGCACTGATCACGTGCCTGATCATGCACTGATCACATGACTGATCATGCACTGATCACGTGACTGATCATGCACTGATCACGTGGCTATCATGCACTATCACGTGGCTGATCATGCAATGATCATGTAGCTACCATGTACTGGTCAGTGACTGATCATACACTGATCAGGTGACTGATCATGCACTGATCACGTGGCTATCATGCACTGATCACGTGGCTGATCATGCACTGATCACGTGCCTGATCATGCACTGATCACGTGACTGATCATGCACTGATCACGTGGCTATCATGCACTGATCACGTGGCTGATCATGCACTGATCACGTGGCTGATCATGCACTGATACGTGACTGATCATGCACTGATCACGTGACTGATCATGCACTGATCACGTGGCTATCATGCACTACTCACGTGGCTGATCATGCAATGATCATGTAGCTACCATGTACAGGTCACGTGAATGATCATACACCCATCAGGTGACTGATCATGCACTGATCACGTGGCTATCATGCACTGATCACGTGACTGATCATGCACTGATCACGTCTATATCATGCACTGATCACATGACTGCCCATGCACTGATCACGTGGATGATCATACACTGATCATGTGACAGATCATGCACTGATCACGTGGCTGATCATGCACTGATACCGTGACTGAGCATGGACTGATCACATGACTATCATGTAGTGATCACGTGACTTAATGGCGCTGATCATGTGACTGATCATGCGCTGATCATGTTTGCTATCATACACTGATCATGTGCCTCTGGAGGCAATAAACAAAGAGCTGAGTAGGCACGAATCAAACAGTCAGCAGGCAATAATCATGGAACTCAGCTGTGAGGAATCATGCTGCTCAGCTGGCAATAATCAAGCAGCTGAGCAGGCAGGAATTACGCAGCACAGCTGGCAATTGTCAAGCAGATGACAGGCAGGAATCGTGCAGCTCAGCTGGCAATTGTCAAGCAGATGAGCAGACAGTAATCACGCAGCTCAGCAGGCCCAGATCACGTGACTGAGCATGCACTGTTCACGTGGCTGATCATACACTGATCACGTGACTGATCATGCACTGATCACGTGGCTATCATGCACTGATCACGTGGCTGATCATACACTGTTCACGTGTCTGACCATGCACTGATCACGTGGCTGATCATACACTGCTCACGTAACTGATCATGCACTGATCACGTGGCTGATCATGCACTGATCACGTGGCTATCATGCACTGATCACGTGGCTGATCATGCACTGATCACGTGACTGATCATGCACTGATCATCTGGCTATCATGCACTCATTCACTGGCTATCATGCACTGATCACGTGGCTGATCATACACTGATCACGTGACTGATCATGCACTGATCACGTCTATATCATGCACTGATCACATGACTGCCCATGCACTGATCACCCGGATGATCATACACTGATCATGTGACTGATCATGCACTGATCACGTGGCTATCATGCACTGCTCACGTGGCTGATCATGCACTGATCACGTAGCTACCATGTACTGGTCACGTGACTGATCATGCACTGATCACGTAATTGATCATGCACTGATCACGTGACTTATCATGCACTGATCACGTGACTGATCATGCACTGATCACGTGACTGATCATGCACTGATCACGTGGCTATCATGCACTACTCACGTGGCTGATCATGCAATGATCATGTAGCTACCATGTACTGGTCACGTGACTGATCATACACCCATCAGGTGACTGATCATGCACTGATCACGTGGCTATCATGCACTGATCACGTGGCTGATCATGCACTGATCACCTGCCTGGTCATGCACTGATCACGTGACAAATCATGCACTGATCACATAGCTATCATGAACTGATCACCTGGCTGATCATGCACTGATCACGTGGCTGATCATGCACTGATACCGTGACTGAGCATGGACTGATCACATGACTATCATGTAGTGATCACGTGACTTAATGGCGCTGATCATGTGACTGATCATGCGCTGATCATGTTTGCTATCATACACTGATCATGTGCCTCTGGAGGCAATAAACAAAGAGCTGAGTAGGCACGAATCAAACAGTCAGCAGGCAATAATCATGGAACTCAGGTGTGAGGAATCATGCTGCTCAGCTGGCAATAATCAAGCAGCTGAGCAGGCAGGAATTACGCAGCACAGCTGGCAATTGTCAAGCAGATGACAGGCAGGAATCGTGCAGCTCAGCTGGCAATTGTCAAGCAGATGAGCAGACAGTAATCACGCAGCTCAGCAGGCCCAGATCACGTGACTGAGCATGCACTGTTCACGTGGCTGATCATGCACTGATCACGTGACTGATCATGCACTGATCACGTGGCTGATCATGCACTGATCACGTGGCTGATCATACACTGTTCACGTGTCTGACCATGCACTGATCACGTGGCTGATCATACACTGCTCACGTAACTGATCATGCACTGATCACGTGGCTGATCATGCACTGATCACGTGACTGATCATGCACTGATCATCTGGCTATCATGCACTCATCACTGGCTATCATGCACTGATCACGTGGCTGATCATGCACTGATCACGTGACTGATCATGCACTGATCACGTCTATATCATGCACTGATCACATGACTGATCATGCACTGATCACGTGGATGATCATACACTGATCATGTGACTGATCATGCACTGATCACGTGGCTATCATGCACTGCTCACGTGGCTGATCATGCAATGATCACGTAGCTACCATGTACTGGTCACGTGACTGATCATGCACTGATCACGTAATTGATCATGCACTGATCACGTGACTGATCATGCACTGATCACGTGACTGATCATGCACTGATCACGTGACTGATCATGCACTGATCACGTGGCTATCATGCACTGCTCACGTGGCTGATCATGCACTGATCACGTAGCTACCATGCACTGGTCACGTGACTGATCATGCACTGATCACGTAATTGATCATGCACTGATCACGTGGCTGATCATGCACTGATCACGTGGCTGATCATGCACTGATCACGTGACTGATCATGCACTGATCACGTGACTGATCATGCACTGATCACGTGACTGATCATGCACTGATCACGTGGCTGATCATGCACTGATCACGTGACTGATCATGCACTGATCACGTGGCTATCATGCACTGATCACGTGGCTGATCATGCACTGATCACGTGGCTGATCATGCACTGATCACGTGGCTATCATGCACTGATCACGTGGCTGATCATGCACTGATCACGTAGCTATCATGCACTGATCACGTGACTGATCATGCACTGATCACGTAATTGATCATGCACTGATCACGTGACTGATCATGCACTGATCACGTGACTGATCATGCACTGATCACGTGACTGATCATGCACTGATCACGTGGCTATCATGCACTGCTCACGTGGCTGATCATGCAATGATCACGTAGCTACCATATACTGGTCACGTGACTGATCATGCACTGATCACGTAATTGATCATGCACTGATCACGTGGCTGATCATGCACTGATCACGTGGCTGATCATGCACTGATCACGTGACTGATCATGCACTGATCACGTGACTGATCATGCACTGATCACGTGGCTATCATGCACTGATCACGTGGCTGATCATGCACTGATCACGTGCTGATCATGCACTGATCACGTGACTGATCATGCACTGATCACGTGACTGATCATGCACTGATCACGTGGCTATCATGCACTATCACGTGGCTGATCATGCACTGATCACGTAGCTACCATGCACTGGTCACGTGACTGATCATGCACTGATCACGTGACTGATCATGCACTGATCACGTGGCTATCATGCACTGATCACGTGGCTGATCATACACTGATCACGTGCCTGATCATGCACTGATCACGTGACTGATCATGCACTGATCACGTGGCTATCATGCACTGATCACGTGGCTGATCATGCACTGATCACGTGGCTGATCATGCACTGATCACGTGACTGATCATGCACTGATCACGTGACTATCATGCACTGATCACGTGGCTATCATGCACTGATCACGTGGCTGATCATGCACTGATCACGTAGCTACCATGTACTGGTCACGTGACTGATCATGCACTGATCACGTGACTGATCATGCACTGATCACGTGGCTATCATGCACTGATCACGTGACTGATCATGCACTGATCACGTCTATATCATGCACTGATCACGTGACTGATCATGCACTGATCACGTGGATGATCATGCACTGATCACGTGACTGATCATGCACTGATCACGTGGCTGATCATGCACTGATCACGTGACTTATCATGCACTGTTCACGTGACTGATCATGCACTGATCACGTGACTGATCATGCACTGATCACGTGGCTATCATGCACTACTCACGTGGCTGATCATGCAATGATCATGTAGCTACCATGTACTGGTCACGTGACTGATCATACACCCATCAGGTGACTGATCATGCACTGATCACGTGGCTATCATGCACTGATCACGTGGCTGATCATGCACTGATCACGTGCCTGGTCATGCACTGATCACGTGACTGATCATGCACTGATCACGTGGCTATCATGAACTGATCACCTGGCTGATCATGCACTGATCACGTGGCTGATCATGCACTGATACCGTGACTGAGCATGGACTGATCACATGACTATCATGTAGTGATCACGTGACTTAATGGCGCTGATCATGTGACTGATCATGCGCTGATCATGTTTGCTATCATACACTGATCATGTGCCTCTGGAGGCAATAAACAAAGAGCTGAGTAGGCACGAATCAAACAGTCAGCAGGCAATAATCATGGAACTCAGGTGTGAGGAATCATGCTGCTCAGCTGGCAATAATCAAGCAGCTGAGCAGGCAGGAATTACGCAGCACAGCTGGCAATTGTCAAGCAGATGACAGGCAGGAATCGTGCAGCTCAGCTGGCAATTGTCAAGCAGATGAGCAGACAGTAATCACGCAGCTCAGCAGGCCCAGATCACGTGACTGAGCATGCACTGTTCACGTGGCTGATCATACACTGATCACGTGACTGATCATGCACTGATCACGTGGCTATCATGCACTGATCACGTGGCTGATCATACACTGTTCACGTGTCTGACCATGCACTGATCACGTGGCTGATCATACACTGCTCACGTAACTGATCATGCACTGATCACGTGGCTATCATGCACTGATCACGTGGCTGATCATGCACTGTTCACGTGGCTGATCATGCACTGATCACGTGGCTGATCATGCACTGATCACGTGACTGATCATGCACTGATCACGTGGCTGATCATGCACTGATCACGTGGCTATCATGCACTGATCACGTGGCTGATCATGCACTGATCACGTGACTGATCATGCACTGATCACTGGCTATCATGCACTGATCACTGGCTATCATGCACTGATCACGTGGCTGATCATGCACTGATCACGTGACTGATCATGCACTGATCACGTCTATATCATGCACTGATCACGTGACTGATCATGCACTGATCACGTGGATGATCATGCACTGATCATGTGACTGATCATGCACTGATCACGTGGCTGATCATGCACTGATCACGTAGCTACCATGTACTGGTCACGTGACTGATCATGCACTGATCACGTAATTGATCATGCACTGATCACGTGACTGATCATGCACTGATCACGTGACTGATCATGCACTGATCACGTGACTGATCATGCACTGATCACGTGGCTATCATGCACTATCACGTGGCTGATCATGCAATGATCATGTAGCTACCATGTACTGGTCACGTGACTGATCATGCACTGATCACGTGACTGATCATGCACTGATCACGTGGCTATCATGCACTGATCACGTGGCTGATCATGCACTGATCACGTGCCTGATCATGCACTGATCACGTGACTGATCATGCACTGATCACGTGGCTATCATGCACTGATCACGTGGCTGATCATGCACTGATCACGTGGCTGATCATGCACTGATCACGTGACTGATCATGCACTGATCACATGACTATCATGCACTGATCACGTGGCTATCATGCACTGATCACGTGGCTGATCATGCACTGATCATGTAGCTATCATGTACTGATCACGTGACTGATCATGCACTGATCACGTGACTGATCATGCACTGATCACGTGGCTATCATGCACTGATCACGTGACTGATCATGCACTGATCACGTCTATATCATGCACTGATCACGTGACTGATCATGCACTGATCACGTGGATGATCATGCACTGATCACGTGACTGATCATGCACTGATCACGTGGCTGATCATGCACTGATCACGTGACTGATCATGCACTGTTCACGTGACTGATCATGCACTGATCACGTGACTGATCATGCACTGATCACGTGGCTATCATGCACTACTCACGTGGCTGATCATGCAATGATCATGTAGCTACCATGTACTGGTCACGTGACTGATCATACACCCATCAGGTGACTGATCATGCACTGATCACGTGGCTATCATGCACTGATCACGTGGCTGATCATGCACTGATCACGTGCCTGATCATGCACTGATCACGTGACTGATCATGCACTGATCACGTGGCTATCATGCACTGATCACGTGGCTGATCATGCACTGATCACGTGGCTGATCATGCACTGATACCGTGACTGAGCATGGACTGATCACATGACTATCATGTAGTGATCACGTGACTTAATGGCGCTGATCATGTGACTGATCATGCGCTGATCATGTTTGCTATCATACACTGATCATGTGCCTCTGGAGGCAATAAACAAAGAGCTGAGTAGGCACGAATCAAACAGTCAGCAGGCAATAATCATGGAACTCAGGTGTGAGGAATCATGCTGCTCAGCTGGCAATAATCAAGCAGCTGAGCAGGCAGGAATTACGCAGCACAGCTGGCAATTGTCAAGCAGATGACAGGCAGGAATCGTGCAGCTCAGCTGGCAATTGTCAAGCAGATGAGCAGACAGTAATCACGCAGCTCAGCAGGCCCTGATCACGTGACTGAGCATGCACTGTTCACGTGGCTGATCATACACTGATCACGTGACTGATCATGCACTGATCACGTGGCTATCATGCACTGATCACGTGGCTGATCATACACTGATCACGTGACTGATCATGCACTGATCACGTGGCTGATCATGCACTGATCACGTGGCTGATCATGCACTGATCACGTGGCTGATCATGCACTGATCACGTGGCTGATCATGCACTGATCACGTGGCTGATCATGCACTGATCACGTGGCTGATCATGCACTGATCACGTGACTGATCATGCACTGATCACGTCTATATCATGCACTGATCACGTGACTGATCATGCACTGATCACGGACTGATCATGCACTGATCATGTGACTGATCATGCACTGATCACGTGGCTGATCATGCAATGATCACGTAGCTACCATGTACTGGTCACGTGACTGATCATGCACTGATCACGTAATTGATCATGCACTGATCACGTGACTGATCATGCACTGATCACGTGACTGATCATGCACTGATCACGTGACTGATCATGCACTGATCACGTGGCTATCATGCACTATCACGTGGCTGATCATGCACTGATCACGTAGCTACCATGTACTGGTCACGTGACTGATCATGCACTGATCACGTGACTGATCATGCACTGATCACGTGGCTGATCATGCACTGATCACGTGGCTGATCATGCACTGATCACGTGGATATCATGCACTGATCACGTGGCTGATCACACACGTATCACGTGACTGATCATGCACTGATCACGTGGCTGATCATGCACTGATCACGTGGCTATCATGCACTGATCACGTGGCTGATCATGCACTGATCACGTGGCTATCATGCACTGATCACGTGACTGATCATGCACTGATCACGTGACTGATCATGCACTGATCAGTGACTGATCATGCACTGATCACGTGACTGATCATGCACTGATCACGTGACTGATCATGCACTGATCACGTGGCTATCATGCACTGATCACGTGGCTGATCATGCAATGATCACGTAGCTACCATGTACTGGTCACGTGACTGATCATGCACTGATCACGTAATTGATCATGCACTGATCACGTGGCTGATCATGCACTGATCACGTGGCTGATCATGCACTGATCACGTGACTGATCATGCACTGATCACGTGACTGATCATGCACTGATCACGTGGCTGATCATGCACTGATCACGTGGCTGATCATGCACTGATCACGTGACTGATCATGCACTGATCACGTGGCTGATCATGCACTGATCACGTGACTGATCATGCACTGATCACGTGGCTATCATGCACTGATCACGTGGCTGATCATGCACTGATCACGTGGCTGATCATGCACTGATCACGTGGCTGATCATGCACTGATCACGTGACTGATCATGCACTGATCACGTGACTGATCATGCACTGATCACGTGGCTATCATGCACTACTCACGTGGCTGATCATGCAATGATCATGTAGCTACCATGTACAGGTCACGTGAATGATCATACACCCATCAGGTGACTGATCATGCACTGATCACGTGGCTATCATGCACTGATCACGTGACTGATCATGCACTGATCACGTCCTTATCATGCACTGATCACATGACTGCCCATGCACTGATCACGTGGATGATCATACACTAATCATGTGACAGATCATGCACTGATCACGTGGCTGATCATGCACTGATACCGTGACTGAGCATGGACTGATCACATGACTATCATGTAGTGATCACGTGACTTAATGGCGCTGATCATGTGACTGATCATGCGCTGATCATGTTTGCTATCATACACTGATCATGTGCCTCTGGAGGCAATAAACAAAGAGCTGAGTAGGCACGAATCAAACAGTCAGCAGGCAATAATCATGGAACTCAGGTGTGAGGAATCATGCTGCTCAGCTGGCAATAATCAAGCAGCTGAGCAGGCAGGAATTACGCAGCACAGCTGGCAATTGTCAAGCAGATGACAGGCAGGAATCGTGCAGCTCAGCTGGCAATTGTCAAGCAGATGAGCAGACAGTAATCACGCAGCTCAGCAGGCCCAGATCACGTGACTGAGCATGCACTGTTCACGTGGCTGATCATACACTGATCACGTGACTGATCATGCACTGATCACGTGGCTGATCATGCACTGATCACGTGGCTGATCATGCACTGATCACGTGGCTGATCATGCACTGATCACGTGGCTATCATGCACTGATCACGTGGCTGATCATGCACTGATCACGTGACTGATCATGCACTGATCACGTGGCTATCATGCACTCATCACTGGCTATCATGCACTGATCACGTGGCTGATCATGCACTGATCACGTGACTGATCATGCACTGATCACGTCTATATCATGCACTGATCACGTGACTGATCATGCACTGATCACGTGGATGATCATGCACTGATCACGTGACTGATCATGCACTGATCACGTGGCTATCATGCACTGATCACGTGGCTGATCATGCACTGATCACGTAGCTATCATGCACTGATCACGTGACTGATCATGCACTGATCACGTGACTGATCATGCACTGATCACGTGGCTATCATGCACTGATCACGTGGCTGATCATGCACTGATCACGTAGCTACCATGTACTGGTCACGTGACTGATCATGCACTGATCACGTAATTGATCATGCACTGATCACGTGGCTGATCATGCACTGATCACGTGGCTGATCATGCACTGATCACGTGACTGATCATGCACTGATCACGTGACTGATCATGCACTGATCACGTGGCTATCATGCACTGATCACGTGGCTGATCATGCACTGATCACGTGCCTGATCATGCACTGATCACATGACTGATCATGCACTGATCACGTGACTGATCATGCACTGATCACGTGGCTATCATGCACTACTCACGTGGCTGATCATGCAATGATCATGTAGCTACCATGTACTGGTCACGTGACTGATCATACACCCATCAGGTGACTGATCATGCACTGATCACGTGGCTATCATGCACTGATCACGTGGCTGATCATGCACTGATCACCTGCCTGGTCATGCACTGATCACGTGACTGATCATGCACTGATCACGTGGCTGATCATGAACTGATCACGTGGCTGATCATGCACTGATCACGTGGCTGATCATGCACTGATACCGTGACTGAGCATGGACTGATCACATGACTATCATGTAGTGATCACGTGACTTAATGGCGCTGATCATGTGACTGATCATGCGCTGATCATGTTTGCTATCATACACTGATCATGTGCCTCTGGAGGCAATAAACAAAGAGCTGAGTAGGCACGAATCAAACAGTCAGCAGGCAATAATCATGGAACTCAGGTGTGAGGAATCATGCTGCTCAGCTGGCAATAATCAAGCAGCTGAGCAGGCAGGAATTACGCAGCACAGCTGGCAATTGTCAAGCAGATGACAGGCAGGAATCGTGCAGCTCAGCTGGCAATTGTCAAGCAGATGAGCAGACAGTAATCACGCAGCTCAGCAGGCCCAGATCACGTGACTGAGCATGCACTGTTCACGTGGCTGATCATACACTGATCACGTGACTGATCATGCACTGATCACGTGGCTATCATGCACTGATCACGTGGCTGATCATACACTGTTCACGTGTCTGACCATGCACTGATCACGTGGCTGATCATGCACTGATCACGTGGCTGATCATGCACTGATCACGTGACTGATCATGCACTGATCACGTCTATATCATGCACTGATCACGTGACTATCATGCACTGATCACGTGAATGATCATGCACTGATCATGTGACTGATCATGCACTGATCACGTGGCTATCATGCACTGCTCACGTGGCTGATCATGCAATGATCACGTAGCTACCATGTACTGGTCACGTGACTGATCATGCACTGATCACGTAATTGATCATGCACTGATCACGTGACTGATCATGCACTGATCACGTGACTGATCATGCACTGATCACGTGACTGATCATGCACTGATCACGTGGCTATCATGCACTGCTCACGTGGCTGATCATGCAATGATCACGTAGCTACCATGTACTGGTCACGTGACTGATCATGCACTGATCACGTAATTGATCATGCACTGATCACGTGGCTGATCATGCACTGATCACGTGGCTGATCATGCACTGATCACGTGACTGATCATGCACTGATCACGTGACTGATCATGCACTGATCACGTGACTGATCATGCACTGATCACGTGGCTATCATGCACTGATCACGTGGCTGATCATGCACTGATCACGTGGCTGATCATGCACTGATCACGTGACTATCATGCACTGATCACGTGGCATCATGCACTGATCACGTGGCTGATCATACACTGATCATGTAACTGATCATGCACTGATCACGTGGCTATCATGCACTGATCACGTGGCTGTCATGCACTGATCACGTAGCTACATATACTGATCACGTGACTGATCATGCACTGATCACGTGGCTGATCATGCACTGATCACGTGACTGATCATGCACTGATCACGTGACTGATCATGCACTGATCACGTGGCTATCATGCACTGATCACGTGGCTGATCATGCACTGATCACGTGCCTGATCATGCACTGATCACATGACTGATCATGCACTGATCACGTGACTGATCATGCACTGATCACGTGGCTATCATGCACTACTCACGTGGCTGATCATGCAATGATCATGTAGCTACCATGTACAGGTCACGTGAATGATCATACACCCATCAGGTGACTGATCATGCACTGATCACGTGGCTATCATGCACTGATCACGAGACTGATCATGCACTGATCACGTCTATATCATGCACTGATCACATGACTGCCCATGCACTGATCACGTGGATGATCATACACTAATCATGTGACAGATCATGCACTGATCACGTGGCTGATCATGCACTGATACCGTGACTGAGCATGGACTGATCACATGACTATCATGTAGTGATCACGTGACTTAATGGCGCTGATCATGTGACTGATCATGCGCTGATCATGTTTGCTATCATACACTGATCATGTGCCTCTGGAGGCAATAAACAAAGAGCTGAGTAGGCACGAATCAAACAGTCAGCAGGCAATAATCATGGAACTCAGGTGTGAGGAATCATGCTGCTCAGCTGGCAATAATCAAGCAGCTGAGCAGGCAGGAATTACGCAGCACAGCTGGCAATTGTCAAGCAGATGACAGGCAGGAATCGTGCAGCTCAGCTGGCAATTGTCAAGCAGATGAGCAGACAGTAATCACGCAGCTCAGCAGGCCCAGATCACGTGACTGAGCATGCACTGTTCACGTGGCTGATCATACACTGATCACGTGACTGATCATGCACTGATCACGTGGCTATCATGCACTGATCACGTGGCTGATCATACACTGTTCACGTGTCTGACCATGCACTGATCACGTGGCTGATCATGCACTGATCACGTGGCTATCATGCACTGATCACGTGGCTGATCATGCACTGATCACGTGACTGATCATGCACTGATCACTGGCTATCATGCACTGATCACGTGGCTATCATGCACTGATCACGTGGCTGATCATGCACTGATCACGTGACTGATCATGCACTGATCACGCCTATATCATGCACTGATCACGTGACTGATCATGCACTGATCACGTGGATGATCATACACTGATCACGTGACTGATCATGCACTGATCACGTGGCTATCATGCACTGCTCACGTGGCTGATCATGCAATGATCACGTAGCTACCATGTACTGGTCACGTGACTGATCATGCACTGATCACGTAATTGATCATGCACTGATCACGTGACTGATCATGCACTGATCACGTGACTGATCATGCACTGATCACGTGACTGATCATGCACTGATCACGTGGCTATCATGCACTGATCACGTGGCTGATCATGCACTGATCACGTAGCTACCATGCACTGGTCACGTGACTGATCATGCACTGATCACGTAATTGATCATGCACTGATCACGTGGCTGATCATGCACTGATCACGTGGCTGATCATGCACTGATCACGTGACTGATCATGCACTGATCACGTGACTGATCATGCACTGATCACGTGGCTATCATGCACTGATCACGTGGCTGATCATGCACTGATCACGTGCCTGATCATGCACTGATCACATGACTGATCATGCACTGATCACGTGACTGATCATGCACTGATCACGTGGCTATCATGCACTGATCACGTGGCTGATCATGCACTGATCTGTAGCTACCATGTACTGGTCACGTGACTGATCATGCACTGATCACGTGACTGATCATGCACTGATCACGTGGCTATCATGCACTGATCACGTGGCTGATCATGCACTGATCACGTGCCTGATCATGCACTGATCACGTGACTGATCATGCACTGATCACGTGGCTATCATGCACTGATCACGTGGCTGATCATGCACTGATCACGTGGCTGATCATGCACTGATCACGTGGCTATCATGCACTGATCACGTGGCTGATCATGCACTGATCACGTAGCTACCATATACTGATCACGTGACTGATCATGCACTGATCACGTAATTGATCATGCACTGATCACGTGGCTGATCATGCACTGATCACGTGGCTGATCATGCACTGATCACGTGACTGATCATGCACTGATCACGTGACTGATCATGCACTGATCACGTGGCTATCATGCACTGATCACGTGGCTGATCATGCACTGATCACGTGCCTGATCATGCACTGATCACATGACTGATCATGCACTGATCACGTGACTGATCATGCACTGATCACGTGGCTATCATGCACTACTCACGTGGCTGATCATGCAATGATCATGTAGCTACCATGTACTGGTCACGTGACTGATCATACACCCATCAGGTGACTGATCATGCACTGATCACGTGGCTATCATGCACTGATCACGTGGCTGATCATGCACTGATCACCTGCCTGGTCATGCACTGATCACGTGACTGATCATGCACTGATCACGTGGCTATCATGCACTGATCACGTGGCTGATCATGCACTGATCACGTGGCTGATCATGCACTGATACCGTGACTGAGCATGGACTGATCACATGACTATCATGTAGTGATCACGTGACTTAATGGCGCTGATCATGTGACTGATCATGCGCTGATCATGTTTGCTATCATACACTGATCATGTGCCTCTGGAGGCAATAAACAAAGAGCTGAGTAGGCACGAATCAAACAGTCAGCAGGCAATAATCATGGAACTCAGGTGTGAGGAATCATGCTGCTCAGCTGGCAATAATCAAGCAGCTGAGCAGGCAGGAATTACGCAGCACAGCTGGCAATTGTCAAGCAGATGACAGGCAGGAATCGTGCAGCTCAGCTGGCAATTGTCAAGCAGATGAGCAGACAGTAATCACGCAGCTCAGCAGGCCCAGATCACGTGACTGAGCATGCACTGTTCACGTGGCTGATCATACACTGATCACGTGACTGATCATGCACTGATCACGTGGCTATCATGCACTGATCACGTGGCTGATCATACACTGTTCACGTGTCTGACCATGCACTGATCACGTGGCTGATCATACACTGCTCACGTAACTGATCATGCACTGATCACGTGGCTATCATGCACTGATCACGTGGCTGATCATGCACTGATCACGTGACTGATCATGCACTGATCACGTCTATATCATGCACTGATCACGTGACTATCATGCACTGATCACGTGGCTGATCATACACTGATCATGTGACTGATCATGCACTGATCACGTGGCTATCATGCACTGCTCACGTGGCTGATCATGCAATGATCACGTAGCTACCATGTACTGGTCACGTGACTGATCATGCACTGATCACGTAATTGATCATGCACTGATCACGTGACTGATCATGCACTGATCACGTGACTGATCATGCACTGATCACGTGACTGATCATGCACTGATCACGTGGCTATCATGCACTGCTCACGTGGCTGATCATGCACTGATCACGTAGCTACCATATACTGGTCACGTGACTGATCATGCACTGATCACGTAATTGATCATGCACTGATCACGTGGCTGATCATGCACTGATCACGTGGCTGATCATGCACTGATCACGTGACTGATCATGCACTGATCACGTGACTGATCATGCACTGATCACGTGACTGATCATGCACTGATCACGTGGCTATCATGCACTGATCACGTGGCTGATCATGCACTGATCACGTGGCTGATCATGCACTGATCACGTGACTATCATGCACTGATCACGTGGCATCATGCACTGATCACGTGGCTGATCATACACTGATCATGTAACTGATCATGCACTGATCACGTGGCTATCATGCACTGATCACGTGGCTGTCATGCACTGATCACGTAGCTACATATACTGATCACGTGACTGATCATGCACTGATCACGTGGCTGATCATGCACTGATCACGTGACTGATCATGCACTGATCACGTGACTGATCATGCACTGATCACGTGGCTATCATGCACTGATCACGTGGCTGATCATGCACTGATCACGTGCCTGATCATGCACTGATCACATGACTGATCATGCACTGATCACGTGACTGATCATGCACTGATCACGTGGCTATCATGCACTACTCACGTGGCTGATCATGCAATGATCATGTAGCTACCATGTACAGGTCACGTGAATGATCATACACCCATCAGGTGACTGATCATGCACTGATCACGTGGCTATCATGCACTGATCACGAGACTGATCATGCACTGATCACGTCTATATCATGCACTGATCACATGACTGCCCATGCACTGATCACGTGGATGATCATACACTAATCATGTGACAGATCATGCACTGATCACGTGGCTGATCATGCACTGATACCGTGACTGAGCATGGACTGATCACATGACTATCATGTAGTGATCACGTGACTTAATGGCGCTGATCATGTGACTGATCATGCGCTGATCATGTTTGCTATCATACACTGATCATGTGCCTCTGGAGGCAATAAACAAAGAGCTGAGTAGGCACGAATCAAACAGTCAGCAGGCAATAATCATGGAACTCAGGTGTGAGGAATCATGCTGCTCAGCTGGCAATAATCAAGCAGCTGAGCAGGCAGGAATTACGCAGCACAGCTGGCAATTGTCAAGCAGATGACAGGCAGGAATCGTGCAGCTCAGCTGGCAATTGTCAAGCAGATGAGCAGACAGTAATCACGCAGCTCAGCAGGCCCAGATCACGTGACTGAGCATGCACTGTTCACGTGGCTGATCATACACTGATCACGTGACTGATCATGCACTGATCACGTGGCTATCATGCACTGATCACGTGGCTGATCATACACTGTTCACGTGTCTGACCATGCACTGATCACGTGGCTGATCATACACTGATCACGTGGCTATCATGCACTGATCACGTGGCTGATCATGCACTGATCACGTGACTGATCATGCACTGATCACTGGCTATCATGCACACATTAATTGGCTATCATGCACTGATCACGTGGCTGATCATGCACTGATCACGTGACTGATCATGCACTGATCACGCCTATATCATGCACTGATCACGTGACTGATCATGCACTGATCACGGATGATCATACACTGATCATGTGACTGATCATGCACTGATCACGTGGCTATCATGCACTGATCACGTGGCTGATCATGCACTGATCACGTAGCTATCATGTACTGGTCACGTGACTGATCATGCACTGATCACGTAATTGATCATGCACTGATCACGTGACTGATCATGCACTGATCACGTGAGTGATCATGCACTGATCACGTGACTGATCATGCACTGATCACGTGGCTATCATGCACTGATCACGTGGCTGATCATGCAATGATCACGTAGCTACCATATACTGGTCACGTGACTGATCATGCACTGATCACGTAATTGATCATGCACTGATCACGTGGCTGATCATGCACTGATCACGTGGCTGATCATGCACTGATCACGTGACTGATCATGCACTGATCACGTGACTGATCATGCACTGATCACGTGGCTATCATGCACTGATCACGTGGCTGATCATGCACTGATCACGTGCCTGGTCATGCACTGATCACATGACTGATCATGCACTGATCACGTGACTGATCATGCACTGATCACGTGGCTATCATGCACTACTCACGTGGCTGATCATGCAATGATCATGTAGCTACCATGTACTGGTCACGTGACTGATCATACACCCATCAGGTGACTGATCATGCACTGATCACGTGGCTATCATGCACTGATCACGTGGCTGATCATGCACTGATCACCTGCCTGGTCATGCACTGATCACGTGACTGATCATGCACTGATCACGTGGCTATCATGAACTGATCACGTGGCTGATCATGCACTGATCACGTGGCTGATCATGCACTGATACCGTGACTGAGCATGGACTGATCACATGACTATCATGTAGTGATCACGTGACTTAATGGCGCTGATCATGTGACTGATCATGCACTGATCATGTTTGCTATCATACACTGATCATGTGCCTCTGGAGGCAATAAACAAAGAGCTGAGTAGGCACGAATCAAACAGTCAGCAGGCAATAATCATGGAACTCAGCTGTGAGGAATCATGCTGCTCAGCTGGCAATAATCAAGCAGCTGAGCAGGCAGGAATTACGCAGCACAGCTGGCAATTGTCAAGCAGATGACAGGCAGGAATCGTGCAGCTCAGCTGGCAATTGTCAAGCAGATGAGCAGACAGTAATCACGCAGCTCAGCAGGCCCTGATCACGTGACTGAGCATGCACTGTTCACGTGGCTGATCATACACTGATCACGTGATGATCATGCACTGATCACTTGGATATCATGCACTGATCACGTGGCTGATCATACACTGTTCACGTGTCTGACCATGCACTGATCACGTGGCTGATCATACACTGCTCACGTAACTGATCATGCACTGATCACGTGGCTATCATGCACTGATCACGTGGCTGAACATGCACTGTTCACGTGGCTGATCACACACCTGTCACGTGACATATCATGCACTGATCACGTGGCACTCATGCACTGATCACGTGGCTGATCATACTCTGCTCACGTAACTCATCATGCACACATCACGTGGCTATCATGCACTGCTCACGTGGCTCGTCATGGAATGATCACGTAGCTACCATATACTGGTCACGTGACTGATCATGCACTGATCACGTAAATGATCATGCACTGTTCACGTGACTGATCATGTACTGATCACGTGACTGATCATGCACTGATCACGTGGCTATCATGCACTGATCACGTGGCTGATCATGCACTGATCACGTGCCTGATCATGCACTGATCACATGACTGATCATGCACTGATCACGTGACTGATCATGCACTGATCACGTGGCTATCATGCACTGATCACGTGGCTGATCATGCACTGATCACGTAGCTATCATGCACTGTCACGTGACTGATCATGCATGATCACGTGACTGATCATGCACTGATCACGTGGCTATCATGCACTGATCACGTGACTGATCATGCACTGATCACGTCTATATCATGCACTGATCACGTGACTGATCATGCACTGATCACGTGGCTGATCATGCACTGATCATGTGGCTGATCATGCACTGATCACGTGGCTGATCATGCACTGATCACGTGACTGATCATGCACTGATCACGTGACTGATCATGCACTGATCACGTGACTGATCATGCACTGATCACGTGCCTGATCATGCACTGATCACGTGACTGATCATGCACTGATCACATAGCTATCATGAACTGATCACCTGGCTGATCATGCACTGATCACGTGGCTGATCATGCACTGATACCGTGACTGAGCATGGACTGATCACATGACTATCATGTAGTGATCACGTGACTTAATGGCGCTGATCATGTGACTGATCATGCGCTGATCATGTTTGCTATCATACACTGATCATGTGCCTCTGGAGGCAATAAACAAAGAGCTGAGTAGGCACGAATCAAACAGTCAGCAGGCAATAATCATGGAACTCAGGTGTGAGGAATCATGCTGCTCAGCTGGCAATAATCAAGCAGCTGAGCAGGCAGGAATTACGCAGCACAGCTGGCAATTGTCAAGCAGATGACAGGCAGGAATCGTGCAGCTCAGCTGGCAATTGTCAAGCAGATGAGCAGACAGTAATCACGCAGCTCAGCAGGCCCAGATCACGTGACTGAGCATGCACTGTTCACGTGGCTGATCATACACTGATCACGTGACTGATCATGCACTGATCACGTGGCTATCATGCACTGATCACGTGGCTGATCATACACTGTTCACGTGTTGACCATGCACTGATCACGTGGCTGATCATACACTGCTCACGTAACTGATCATGCACTGATCACGTGGCTATCATGCACTGATCACGTGGCTGATCATGCACTGATCACGTGACTGATCATGCACTGATCACGTGACTGATCATGCACTGATCACGTGACTGATCATGCACTGATCACGTGACTGATCATGCACTGATCACGTGGCTATCATGCACTGCTCACGTGGCTGATCATGCAATGATCACGTAGCTACCATATACTGGTCACGTGACTGATCATGCACTGATCACGTAACTGATCATGCACTGATCACGTGGCTGATCATGCACTGATCACGTGGCTGATCATGCACTGATCACGTGACTGATCATGCACTGATCACGTGACTGATCATGCACTGATCACGTGGCTGATCATGCACTGATCACGTGACTGATCATGCACTGATCACGTGACTGATCATGCACTGATCACGTGGCTATCATGCACTGATCACGTGGCTGATCATGCACTGATCACGTGGCTGATCATGCACTGATCACGTGACTATCATGCACTGATCACGTGGCATCATGCACTGATCACGTGGCTGATCATACACTGATCACGTGACTGATCATGCACTGATCACGTGGCTATCATGCACTGATCACGTGGCTGTCATGCACTGATCACGTAGCTACATATACTGATCACGTGACTGATCATGCACTGATCACGTGACTGATCATGCACTGATCACGTGGCTGATCATGCACTGATCACGTGGCTGATCATGCACTGATCACGTGACTGATCATGCACTGATCACGTGGCTGATCATGCACTGATCACGTGGCTGATCATGCACTGATCACGTGGCTATCATGCACTGATCACGTGGCTGATCATGCAATGATCACGTAGCTATCATGTACTGATCACGTGACTGATCATGCACTGATCACGTGACTGATCATGCACTGATCACGTGACTGATCATGCACTGATCACGTGACTGATCATGCACTGATCACGTGACTGATCATGCACTGATCACGTGGCTATCATGCACTGATCACGTGGCTGATCATGCACTGATCACGTAGCTACCATGCACTGATCACGTGACTGATCATGCACTGATCACGTACTGATCATGCACTGATCACGTGGCTGATCATGCACTGATCACGTGGCTGATCATGCACTGATCACGTGACTGATCATGCACTGATCACGTGACTGATCATGCACTGATCACGTGGCTATCATGCACTGATCACGTGGCTGATCATGCACTGATCACGTGCCTGATCATGCACTGATCACATGACTGATCATGCACTGATCACGTGACTGATCATGCACTGATCACGTGGCTATCATGCACTATCACGTGGCTGATCATGCAATGATCACGTAGCTACCATGTACTGGTCACGTGACTGATCATGCACTGATCACGTGACTGATCATGCACTGATCACGTGGCTGATCATGCACTGATCACGTGACTGATCATGCACTGATCACGTGGCTGATCATGCACTGATCACGTGACTGATCATGCACTGATCACGTGACTGATCATGCACTGATCACGTGGCTGATCATGCACTGATCACGTGGCTGATCATGCACTGATCACGTGACTGATCATGCACTGATCACGTGACTGATCATGCACTGATCACGTGGCTATCATGCACTGATCACGTGGCTGATCATGCACTGATCACGTGGCTGATCACACACTGTCACGTGACTATCATGCACTGATCACGTGGCACTCATGCACTGATCACGTGGCTGATCATACACTGATCACGTGACTGATCATGCACTGATCACGTGGCTATCATGCACTGATCACGTGGCTGTCATGCAATGATCACGTAGCTACATATACTGGTCACGTGACTGATCATGCACTGATCACGTAAATGATCATGCACTGATCACGTGGCTGATCATGCACTGATCACGTGACTGATCATGCACTGATCACGTGACTGATCATGCACTGATCACGTGGCTGATCATGCACTGATCACGTGGCTGATCATGCACTGATCACGTGGCATGCACTGATCACGTGGCTGATCATGCACTGATCACGTAGCTATCATGCACTGATCACGTGACTGATCATGCACTGATCACGTGGCTGATCATGCACTGATCACGTGACTGATCATGCACTGATCACGTGACTGATCATGCACTGATCACGTGGCTATCATGCACTGATCACGTGGCTGATCATGCACTGATCACGTGCCTGATCATGCACTGATCACATGACTGATCATGCACTGATCACGTGACTGATCATGCACTGATCACGTGGCTATCATGCACTACTCACGTGGCTGATCATGCAATGATCATGTAGCTACCATGTACAGGTCACGTGAATGATCATACACCCATCAGGTGACTGATCATGCACTGATCACGTGGCTATCATGCACTGATCACGAGACTGATCATGCACTGATCACGTCTATATCATGCACTGATCACATGACTGCCCATGCACTGATCACGTGGATGATCATACACTAATCATGTGACAGATCATGCACTGATCACGTGGCTGATCATGCACTGATACCGTGACTGAGCATGGACTGATCACATGACTATCATGTAGTGATCACGTGACTTAATGGCGCTGATCATGTGACTGATCATGCGCTGATCATGTTTGCTATCATACACTGATCATGTGCCTCTGGAGGCAATAAACAAAGAGCTGAGTAGGCACGAATCAAACAGTCAGCAGGCAATAATCATGGAACTCAGGTGTGAGGAATCATGCTGCTCAGCTGGCAATAATCAAGCAGCTGAGCAGGCAGGAATTACGCAGCACAGCTGGCAATTGTCAAGCAGATGACAGGCAGGAATCGTGCAGCTCAGCTGGCAATTGTCAAGCAGATGAGCAGACAGTAATCACGCAGCTCAGCAGGCCCAGATCACGTGACTGAGCATGCACTGTTCACGTGGCTGATCATACACTGATCACGTGACTGATCATGCACTGATCACGTGGCTATCATGCACTGATCACGTGGCTGATCATACACTGTTCACGTGTCTGACCATGCACTGATCACGTGGCTGATCATACACTGATCACGTGGCTATCATGCACTGATCACGTGGCTGATCATGCACTGATCACGTGACTGATCATGCACTGATCACTGGCTATCATGCACTCATCACGTGGCTATCATGCACTGATCACGTGGCTGATCATGCACTGATCACGTGACTGATCATGCACTGATCACGCCTATATCATGCACTGATCACGTGACTGATCATGCACTGATCACGTGGATGATCATACACTGATCATGTGACTGATCATGCACTGATCACGTGGCTATCATGCACTGATCACGTGGCTGATCATGCACTGATCACGTAGCTATCATGTACTGATCACGTGACTGATCATGCACTGATCACGTAATTGATCATGCACTGATCACGTGACTGATCATGCACTGATCACGTGAGTGATCATGCACTGATCACGTGACTGATCATGCACTGATCACGTGGCTATCATGCACTGATCACGTGGCTGATCATGCAATGATCACGTAGCTACCATGTACTGGTCACGTGACTGATCATGCACTGATCACGTAATTGATCATGCACTGATCACGTGGCTGATCATGCACTGATCACGTGGCTGATCATGCACTGATCACGTGACTGATCATGCACTGATCACGTGACTGATCATGCACTGATCACGTGGCTATCATGCACTGATCACGTGGCTGATCATGCACTGATCACGTGCCTGATCATGCACTGATCACATGACTGATCATGCACTGATCACGTGACTGATCATGCACTGATCACGTGGCTATCATGCACTACTCACGTGGCTGATCATGCAATGATCATGTAGCTACCATGTACTGGTCACGTGACTGATCATACACCCATCAGGTGACTGATCATGCACTGATCACGTGGCTATCATGCACTGATCACGTGGCTGATCATGCACTGATCACCTGCCTGGTCATGCACTGATCACGTGACTGATCATGCACTGATCACGTGGCTATCATGAACTGATCACGTGGCTGATCATGCACTGATCACGTGGCTGATCATGCACTGATACCGTGACTGAGCATGGACTGATCACATGACTATCATGTAGTGATCACGTGACTTAATGGCGCTGATCATGTGACTGATCATGCACTGATCATGTTTGCTATCATACACTGATCATGTGCCTCTGGAGGCAATAAACAAAGAGCTGAGTAGGCACGAATCAAACAGTCAGCAGGCAATAATCATGGAACTCAGCTGTGAGGAATCATGCTGCTCAGCTGGCAATAATCAAGCAGCTGAGCAGGCAGGAATTACGCAGCACAGCTGGCAATTGTCAAGCAGATGACAGGCAGGAATCGTGCAGCTCAGCTGGCAATTGTCAAGCAGATGAGCAGACAGTAATCACGCAGCTCAGCAGGCCCTGATCACGTGACTGAGCATGCACTGTTCACGTGGCTGATCATACACTGATCACGTGATGATCATGCACTGATCACTTGGATATCATGCACTGATCACGTGGCTGATCATACACTGTTCACGTGTCTGACCATGCACTGATCACGTGGCTGATCATACACTGCTCACGTAACTGATCATGCACTGATCACGTGGCTATCATGCACTGATCACGTGGCTGAACATGCACTGTTCACGTGGCTGATCACACACCTGTCACGTGACATATCATGCACTGATCACGTGGCACTCATGCACTGATCACGTGGCTGATCATACTCTGCTCACGTAACTCATCATGCACACATCACGTGGCTATCATGCACTGCTCACGTGGCTCGTCATGGAATGATCACATAGCTACCATATACTGGTCACGTGACTGATCATGCACTGATCACGTAAATGATCATGCACTGTTCACGTGACTGATCATGTACTGATCACGTGACTGATCATGCACTGATCACGTGGCTATCATGCACTGATCACGTGGCTGATCATGCACTGATCACGTGCCTGATCATGCACTGATCACGTGACTGATCATGCACTGATCACGTGACTGATCATGCACTGATCACGTGGCTATCATGCACTGATCACGTGGCTGATCATGCAATGATCATGTAGCTACCATGTACTGATCACGTGACTGATCATGCACTGATCACGTGACTGATCATGCACTGATCACGTGGCTATCATGCACTGATCACGTGACTGATCATGCACTGATCACGTCTATATCATGCACTGATCACGTGACTGATCATGCACTGATCACGTGGCTGATCATGCACTGATCATGTGACTGATCATGCACTGATCACGTGGCTGATCATGCACTGATCACGTGACTGATCATGCACTGATCACGTGACTGATCATGCACTGATCACGTGACTGATCATGCACTGATCACCTGCCTGATCATGCACTGATCACGTGACTGATCATGCACTGATCACATGGCTATCATGCACTGATCACGTGGCTGATCATGCACTGATCACGTGGCTGATCATGCACTGATACCGTGACTGAGCATGGACTGATCACATGACTATCATGTAGTGATCACGTGACTTAATGGCGCTGATCATGTGACTGATCATGCGCTGATCATGTTTGCTATCATACACTGATCATGTGCCTCTGGAGGCAATAAACAAAGAGCTGAGTAGGCACGAATCAAACAGTCAGCAGGCAATAATCATGGAACTCAGGTGTGAGGAATCATGCTGCTCAGCTGGCAATAATCAAGCAGCTGAGCAGGCAGGAATTACGCAGCACAGCTGGCAATTGTCAAGCAGATGACAGGCAGGAATCGTGCAGCTCAGCTGGCAATTGTCAAGCAGATGAGCAGACAGTAATCACGCAGCTCAGCAGGCCCTGATCACGTGACTGAGCATGCACTGTTCACGTGGCTGATCATACACTGATCACGTGACTGATCATGCACTGATCACGTGGCTATCATGCACTGATCACGTGGCTGATCATACACTGTTCACGTGTCTGACCATGCACTGATCACGTGGCTGATCATACACTGCTCACGTAACTGATCATGCACTGATCACGTGGCTATCATGCACTGATCACGTGGCTGATCATGCACTGATCACGTGACTGATCATGCACTGATCACGTCTATATCATGCACTGATCACATGACTATCATGCACTGATCACGTGGCTGATCATACACTGATCACGACTGATCATGCACTGATCACGTGGCTATCATGCACTGCTCACGTGGCTGATCATGCAATGATCACGTAGCTACCATGTACTGGTCACGTGACTGATCATGCACTGATCACGTAATTGATCATGCACTGATCACGTGACTGATCATGCACTGATCACGTGACTGATCATGCACTGATCACGTGACTGATCATGCACTGATCACGTGGCTATCATGCACTGCTCACGTGGCTGATCATGCAATGATCACGTAGCTACCATGTACTGGTCACGTGACTGATCATGCACTGATCACGTAATTGATCATGCACTGATCACGTGGCTGATCATGCACTGATCACGTGGCTGATCATGCACTGATCACGTGACTGATCATGCACTGATCACGTGACTGATCATGCACTGATCACGTGACTGATCATGCACTGATCACGTGGCTGATCATGCACTGATCACGTGACTGATCATGCACTGATCACGTGACTGATCATGCACTGATCACGTGGCTATCATGCACTGATCACGTGGCTGATCATGCACTGATCACGTGGCTGATCACACACTGATCACGTGACTATCATGCACTGATCACGTGGCATCATGCACTGATCACGTGGCTGATCATACACTGATCACGTAACTGATCATGCACTGATCACGTGGCTATCATGCACTGCTCACGTGGCTGTCATGCAATGATCACGTAGCTACATATACTGGTCACGTGACTGATCATGCACTGATCACGTAACTGATCATGCACTGATCACGTGGCTGATCATGCACTGATCACGTGGCTGATCATGCACTGATCACGTGACTGATCATGCACTGATCACGTGGCTATCATGCACTGATCACGTGGCTGATCATGCACTGATCACGTGGCTATCATGCACTGATCACGTGGCTGATCATGCACTGATCACGTGGCTATCATGCACTGATCACGTGACTGATCATGCACTGATCACGTGGCTGATCATGCACTGATCACGTGACTGATCATGCACTGATCACGTGACTGATCATGCACTGATCACGTGACTGATCATGCACTGATCACGTGGCTATCATGCACTGATCACGTGGCTGATCATGCACTGATCACGTAGCTACCATGCACTGGTCACGTGACTGATCATGCACTGATCACGTAATTGATCATGCACTGATCACGTGGCTGATCATGCACTGATCACGTGGCTGATCATGCACTGATCACGTGACTGATCATGCACTGATCACGTGACTGATCATGCACTGATCACGTGGCTATCATGCACTGATCACGTGGCTGATCATGCACTGATCACGTGCCTGATCATGCACTGATCACATGACTGATCATGCACTGATCACGTGACTGATCATGCACTGATCACGTGGCTATCATGCACTACTCACGTGGCTGATCATGCAATGATCATGTAGCTACCATGTACAGGTCACGTGAATGATCATACACCCATCAGGTGACTGATCATGCACTGATCACGTGGCTATCATGCACTGATCACGAGACTGATCATGCACTGATCACGTCTATATCATGCACTGATCACATGACTGCCCATGCACTGATCACGTGGATGATCATACACTAATCATGTGACAGATCATGCACTGATCACGTGGCTGATCATGCACTGATACCGTGACTGAGCATGGACTGATCACATGACTATCATGTAGTGATCACGTGACTTAATGGCGCTGATCATGTGACTGATCATGCGCTGATCATGTTTGCTATCATACACTGATCATGTGCCTCTGGAGGCAATAAACAAAGAGCTGAGTAGGCACGAATCAAACAGTCAGCAGGCAATAATCATGGAACTCAGCTGTGAGGAATCATGCTGCTCAGCTGGCAATAATCAAGCAGCTGAGCAGGCAGGAATTACGCAGCACAGCTGGCAATTGTCAAGCAGATGACAGGCAGGAATCGTGCAGCTCAGCTGGCAATTGTCAAGCAGATGAGCAGACAGTAATCACGCAGCTCAGCAGGCCCTGATCACGTGACTGAGCATGCACTGTTCACGTGGCTGATCATACACTGATCACGTGACTGATCATGCACTGATCACGTGGCTATCATGCACTGATCACGTGGCTGATCATACACTGTTCACGTGTCTGACCATGCACTGATCACGTGGCTGATCATACACTGATCACGTGGCTATCATGCACTGATCACGTGGCTGATCATGCACTGATCACGTGACTGATCATGCACTGATCACTGGCTATCATGCACTGATCACGTGGCTATCATGCACTGATCACGTGGCTGATCATGCACTGATCACGTGACTGATCATGCACTGATCACGCCTATATCATGCACTGATCACGTGACTGATCATGCACTGATCACGTGGATGATCATGCACTGATCATGTGACTGATCATGCACTGATCACGTGGCTATCATGCACTGATCACGTGGCTGATCATGCACTGATCACGTAGCTATCATGTACTGATCACGTGACTGATCATGCACTGATCACGTAATTGATCATGCACTGATCACGTGACTGATCATGCACTGATCACGTGACTGATCATGCACTGATCACGTGACTGATCATGCACTGATCACGTGGCTATCATGCACTGATCACGTGGCTGATCATGCACTGATCACGTAGCTACCATGTACTGGTCACGTGACTGATCATGCACTGATCACGTGATTGATCATGCACTGATCACGTGGCTGATCATGCACTGATCACGTGGCTGATCATGCACTGATCACGTGACTGATCATGCACTGATCACGTGACTGATCATGCACTGATCACGTGGCTATCATGCACTGATCACGTGGCTGATCATGCACTGATCACGTGCCTGATCATGCACTGATCACATGACTGATCATGCACTGATCACGTGACTGATCATGCACTGATCACGTGGCTATCATGCACTACTCACGTGGCTGATCATGCAATGATCATGTAGCTACCATGTACTGGTCACGTGACTGATCATACACCCATCAGGTGACTGATCATGCACTGATCACGTGGCTATCATGCACTGATCACGTGGCTGATCATGCACTGATCACGTGCCTGGTCATGCACTGATCACGTGACTGATCATGCACTGATCACGTGGCTGATCATGAACTGATCACGTGGCTGATCATGCACTGATCACGTGGCTGATCATGCACTGATACCGTGACTGAGCATGGACTGATCACATGACTATCATGTAGTGATCACGTGACTTAATGGCGCTGATCATGTGACTGATCATGCACTGATCATGTTTGCTATCATACACTGATCATGTGCCTCTGGAGGCAATAAACAAAGAGCTGAGTAGGCACGAATCAAACAGTCAGCAGGCAATAATCATGGAACTCAGCTGTGAGGAATCATGCTGCTCAGCTGGCAATAATCAAGCAGCTGAGCAGGCAGGAATTACGCAGCACAGCTGGCAATTGTCAAGCAGATGACAGGCAGGAATCGTGCAGCTCAGCTGGCAATTGTCAAGCAGATGAGCAGACAGTAATCACGCAGCTCAGCAGGCCCAGATCACGTGACTGAGCATGCACTGTTCACGTGGCTGATCATACACTGATCACGTGATGATCATGCACTGATCACTTGGATATCATGCACTGATCACGTGGCTGATCATACACTGTTCACGTGTCTGACCATGCACTGATCACGTGGCTGATCATACACTGCTCACGTAACTGATCATGCACTGATCACGTGGCTATCATGCACTGATCACGTGGCTGAACATGCACTGTTCACGTGGCTGATCACACACCTGTCACGTGACATATCATGCACTGATCACGTGGCACTCATGCACTGATCACGTGGCTGATCATACTCTGCTCACGTAACTCATCATGCACACATCACGTGGCTATCATGCACTGCTCACGTGGCTCGTCATGGAATGATCACATAGCTACCATATACTGGTCACGTGACTGATCATGCACTGATCACGTAAATGATCATGCACTGATCACGTGACTGATCATGCACTGATCACGTGACTGATCATGCACTGATCACGTGGCTATCATGCACTGATCACGTGGCTGATCATGCACTGATCACGTGCCTGATCATGCACTGATCACATGACTGATCATGCACTGATCACGTGACTGATCATGCACTGATCACGTGGCTATCATGCACTACTCACGTGGCTGATCATGCAATGATCATGTAGCTACCATGTCACGTGAATGATCATACACCCATCAGGTGACTGATCATGCACTGATCACGTGGCTATCATGCACTGATCACGTGACTGATCATGCACTGATCACGTCTATATCATGCACTGATCACATGACTGCCCATGCACTGATCACGTGGATGATCATACACTAATCATGTGACAGATCATGCACTGATCACGTGGCTGATCATGCACTGATACCGTGACTGAGCATGGACTGATCACATGACTATCATGTAGTGATCACGTGACTTAATGGCGCTGATCATGTGACTGATCATGCGCTGATCATGTTTGCTATCATACACTGATCATGTGCCTCTGGAGGCAATAAACAAAGAGCTGAGTAGGCACGAATCAAACAGTCAGCAGGCAATAATCATGGAACTCAGCTGTGAGGAATCATGCTGCTCAGCTGGCAATAATCAAGCAGCTGAGCAGGCAGGAATTACGCAGCACAGCTGGCAATTGTCAAGCAGATGACAGGCAGGAATCGTGCAGCTCAGCTGGCAATTGTCAAGCAGATGAGCAGACAGTAATCACGCAGCTCAGCAGGCCCTGATCACGTGACTGAGCATGCACTGTTCACGTGGCTGATCATACACTGATCACGTGACTGATCATGCACTGATCACGTGGCTATCATGCACTGATCACGTGGCTGATCATACACTGTTCACGTGTCTGACCATGCACTGATCACGTGGCTGATCATACACTGATCACGTGGCTATCATGCACTGATCACGTGGCTGATCATGCACTGATCACGTGACTGATCATGCACTGATCACTGGCTATCATGCACTGATCACGTGGCTATCATGCACTGATCACGTGGCTGATCATGCACTGATCACGTGACTGATCATGCACTGATCACGCCTATATCATGCACTGATCACGTGACTGATCATGCACTGATCACGTGGCTGATCATGCACTGATCACGTGACTGATCATGCACTGATCACGTGGCTGATCATGCACTGATCACGTAGCTACCATGTACTGATCACGTGACTGATCATGCACTGATCACGTAATTGATCATGCACTGATCACGTGACTGATCATGCACTGATCACGTGACTGATCATGCACTGATCACGTGACTGATCATGCACTGATCACGTGGCTATCATGCACTGCTCACGTGGCTGATCATGCAATGATCACGTAGCTACCATGTACTGGTCACGTGACTGATCATGCACTGATCACGTGACTGATCATGCACTGATCACGTGGCTGATCATGCACTGATCACGTGGCTGATCATGCACTGATCACGTGACTGATCATGCACTGATCACGTGACTGATCATGCACTGATCACGTGGCTATCATGCACTGATCACGTGGCTGATCATGCACTGATCACGTGACTGATCATGCACTGATCACATGACTGATCATGCACTGATCACGTGACTGATCATGCACTGATCACGTGGCTGATCATGCACTGATACCGTGACTGAGCATGGACTGATCACATGACTATCATGTAGTGATCACGTGACTTAATGGCGCTGATCATGTGACTGATCATGCGCTGATCATGTTTGCTATCATACACTGATCATGTGCCTCTGGAGGCAATAAACAAAGAGCTGAGTAGGCACGAATCAAACAGTCAGCAGGCAATAATCATGGAACTCAGCTGTGAGGAATCATGCTGCTCAGCTGGCAATAATCAAGCAGCTGAGCAGGCAGGAATTACGCAGCACAGCTGGCAATTGTCAAGCAGATGACAGGCAGGAATCGTGCAGCTCAGCTGGCAATTGTCAAGCAGATGAGCAGACAGTAATCACGCAGCTCAGCAGGCCCTGATCACGTGACTGAGCATGCACTGTTCACGTGGCTGATCATACACTGATCACGTGATGATCATGCACTGATCACTTGGATATCATGCACTGATCACGTGGCTGATCATACACTGTTCACGTGTCTGACCATGCACTGATCACGTGGCTGATCATACACTGCTCACGTAACTGATCATGCACTGATCACGTGGCTATCATGCACTGATCACGTGGCTGAACATGCACTGTTCACGTGGCTGATCACACACCTGTCACGTGACATATCATGCACTGATCACGTGGCACTCATGCACTGATCACGTGGCTGATCATACTCTGCTCACGTAACTCATCATGCACACATCACGTGGCTATCATGCACTGCTCACGTGGCTCGTCATGGAATGATCACGAAGCTACCATATACTGGTCACGTGACTGATCATGCACAGATCACGTAAATGATCATGCACTGTTCACGTGACTGATCATGTACTGATCACGTGACTGATCATGCACTGATCACGTGGCTATCATGCACTGCTCACGTGGCTGATCATGCAATGATCACGTAGCAACCATGTACTGGTCACGTGACTGATCATGCACTGATCACGTAATTGATCCTGCACTGATCACGTGGCTCATCATGCACTGATCACGTGGCTGATCACACACGTATCACGTGACTGATCATGCACTGATCACGTGACTAATCATGCACTGATCACGTGGCTATCATGCACTGATCACGTGGATATCATGCACTGATCACGTGGCTGATCACACACGTATCACGTGACTGATCATGCACTGATCACGTGGCTATCATGCACTGATCACGTGACTGATCATGCACTGATCACGTGACTGATCATGCACTGATCACGTGACTGATCATGCACTGATCACGTGGCTATCATGCACTGATCACGTGGCTGATCATGCACTGATCACGTGGCTATCATGCACTGATCACGTGACTGATCATGCACTGATCACATGACTGATCATGCACTGATCACGTGGCTTATCATGCACTGATCATGTGACTGATCATGCACTGATCATGTTTGGTATCATACACTGATCATGTGCCTCTGGAGGCAATGAACAAAGAGCTGAGTAGGCAGGAATCAGTCAGCAGGCTATAATCATGGAACTCAGCTCTGAGAAATCATGCTGCTCAGCTGGCAATAATCAAGTAGATGAGCAGGCAGGAATTACGCAGCACAGCTGGCAATTGTCAAGCAGATGACAGGCAGGAATCGTGCAGCTCAGCTGGCAATTGTCAAGCAGATGAGCAGACAGTAATCACGCAGCTCAGCAGGCCCTGATCACGTGACTGAGCATGCACTGTTCACGTGGCTGATCACACACTGATCACGTGACTGATCATGCACTGATCACGTGACTGATCATGCACTGATCACGTGGCTATCATGCACTGATCACGTGGCTGATCATGCACTGATCACGGGACTGATCATGCACTGATCACGTGGCTATCATGCACTGATCACGTGGCTGATCATGCACTGATCACGTGACTGATCATGCACTGATCACGTATATCATGCACTGATCACGTGACTATCATGCACTGATCACGTGGCTGATCATGCACTGATCACGTGACTGATCATGCACTGATCACGTGGCTATCATGCACTGATCACGTGGCTGATCATGCACTGATCACGTAGCTATCATGCACTGATCACGTGACTGATCATGCACTGATCACGTGACTGATCATGCACTGATCACGTGACTGATCATGCACTGATCACGTGACTGATCATGCACTGATCACGTGACTGATCATGCACTGATCACGTGGCTATCATGCACTGATCACGTGGCTGATCATGCACTGATCACGTAGCTACCATGCACTGATCACGTGACTGATCATGCACTGATCACGTAATTGATCATGCACTGATCACGTGGCTGATCATGCACTGATCACGTGGCTGATCATGCACTGATCACGTGACTGATCATGCACTGATCACGTGACTGATCATGCACTGATCACGTGACTGATCATGCACTGATCACGTGACTGATCATGCACTGATCACGTGGCTGATCATGCACTGATCACGTGGCTGATCATGCACTGATCACGTGACTGATCATGCACTGATCACGTGACTGATCATGCACTGATCACGTGACTGATCATGCACTGATCACGTGGCTGATCATGCACTGATCACGTGACTGATCATGCACTGATCACGTGACTGATCATGCACTGATCACGTGGCTATCATGCACTGATCACGTGGCTGATCATGCACTGATCACGTGGCTGATCATGCACTGATCACGTGACTGATCATGCACTGATCACGTGGCATCATGCACTGATCACGTGGCTGATCATACACTGATCACGTAACTGATCATGCACTGATCACGTGGCTATCATGCACTGATCACGTGGCTGTCATGCACTGATCACGTAGCTACATATACTGATCACGTGACTGATCATGCACTGATCACGTGGCTGATCATGCACTGATCACGTGACTGATCATGCACTGATCACGTGACTGATCATGCACTGATCACGTGGCTATCATGCACTGATCACGTGGCTGATCATGCACTGATCACGTGCCTGATCATGCACTGATCACATGACTGATCATGCACTGATCACGTGACTGATCATGCACTGATCACGTGGCTATCATGCACTACTCACGTGGCTGATCATGCAATGATCATGTAGCTACCATGTACAGGTCACGTGAATGATCATACACCCATCAGGTGACTGATCATGCACTGATCACGTGGCTATCATGCACTGATCACGTGACTGATCATGCACTGATCACGTCTATATCATGCACTGATCACATGACTGCCCATGCACTGATCACGTGGATGATCATACACTAATCATGTGACAGATCATGCACTGATCACGTGGCTGATCATGCACTGATACCGTGACTGAGCATGGACTGATCACATGACTATCATGTAGTGATCACGTGACTTAATGGCGCTGATCATGTGACTGATCATGCGCTGATCATGTTTGCTATCATACACTGATCATGTGCCTCTGGAGGCAATAAACAAAGAGCTGAGTAGGCACGAATCAAACAGTCAGCAGGCAATAATCATGGAACTCAGGTGTGAGGAATCATGCTGCTCAGCTGGCAATAATCAAGCAGCTGAGCAGGCAGGAATTACGCAGCACAGCTGGCAATTGTCAAGCAGATGACAGGCAGGAATCGTGCAGCTCAGCTGGCAATTGTCAAGCAGATGAGCAGACAGTAATCACGCAGCTCAGCAGGCCCTGATCACGTGACTGAGCATGCACTGTTCACGTGGCTGATCATACACTGATCACGTGACTGATCATGCACTGATCACGTGGCTATCATGCACTGATCACGTGGCTGATCATACACTGTTCACGTGTCTGACCATGCACTGATCACGTGGCTGATCATGCACTGATCACGTGGCTGATCATGCACTGATCACGTGGCTGATCATGCACTGATCACGTGACTGATCATGCACTGATCACGTGGCTATCATGCACTCATCACGTGGCTATCATGCACTGATCACGTGGCTGATCATGCACTGATCACGTGACTGATCATGCACTGATCACGTCTATATCATGCACTGATCACGTGACTGATCATGCACTGATCACGTGGATGATCATGCACTGATCATGTGACTGATCATGCACTGATCACGTGGCTATCATGCACTGATCACGTGGCTGATCATGCACTGATACCGTGACTGATCATGGACTGATCACATGACTATCATGCACTGATCACGTGACTTAATGCACTGATCATGTGACTGATCATGCACTGATCATGTTTGCTATCATACACTGATCATGTGCCTCTGGAGGCAATAAACAAAGAGCTGAGTAGGCACGAATCAAACAGTCAGCAGGCAATAATCATGGAACTCAGGTGTGAGGAATCATGCTGCTCAGCTGGCAATAATCAAGCAGCTGAGCAGGCAGGAATTATGCAGCACAGCTGGCAATTGTCAAGCAGATGACAGGCAGGAATCGTGCAGCTCAGCTGGCAATTGTCAAGCAGATGAGCAGACAGTAATCACGCAGCTCAGCAGGCCCTGATCACGTGACTGAGCATGCACTGTTCACGTGGCTGATCATGCACTGATCACGTGACTGATCATGCACTGATCACGTGGCTATCATGCACTGATCACGTGGCTGATCATGCACTGATCACGTGTCTGATCATGCACTGATCACGTGACTGATCATGCACTGATCACGTGGCTGATCATGCACTGATCACGTGGCTATCATGCACTGATCACGTGGCTGATCATGCACTGATCACGTGGCTATCATGCACTGATCACGTGACTGATCATGCACTGATCACGTGGCTGATCATGCACTGATCACGTGGCTGATCATGCACTGATCACGTGGCTATCATGCACTGATCACGTGACTGATCATGCACTGATCACGTGACTGATCATGCACTGATCACGTGGCTTATCATGCACTGATCATGTGACTGATCATGCACTGATCATGTTTGGTGTCATACACTGATCATGTGCCTCTGGAGGCAATGAACATAGAGCTGAGTAGGCAGGAATCAGTCAGCAGGCTATAATCATGGAACTCAGCTCTGAGAAATCATGCTGCTCAGCTGGCAATAATCAAGTAGATGAGCAGGCAGGAATTACGCAGCACAGGTGGCAATTGTCAAGCAGATGACAGGCAGGAATCGTGCAGCTCAGCTGGCAATTGTCAAGCAGATGAGCAGACAGTAATCACGCAGCTCAGCAGGCCCTGATCACGTGACTGATCATGCACTGTTCACGTGGCTGATCATACACTGATCACGTGACTGATCATGCACTGATCACGTGACTGATCATGCACTGATCACGTGGCTGATCATGCACTGATCACGTGGCTGATCATGCACTGATCACGTGGCTGATCATGCACTGATACCGTGACTGAGCATGGACTGATCACATGACTATCATGCACTGATCACGTGACTTAATGGCACTGATCATGTGACTGATCATGCGCTGATCATGTTTGCTATCATACACTGATCATGTGCCTCTGGAGGCAATAAACAAAGAGCTGAGTAGGCACGAATCAAACAGTCAGCAGGCAATAATCATGGAACTCAGGTGTGAGGAATCATGCTGCTCAGCTGGCAATAATCAAGCAGCTGAGCAGGCAGGAATTACACAGCACAGCTGGCAATTGTCAAGCAGATGACAGGCAGGAATCATGCAGCTCAGCTGGCAATTGTCAAGCAGATGAGCAGACAGTAATCACGCAGCTCAGCAGGCCCTGATCACGTGACTGAGCATGCACTGTTCACGTGGCTGATCATACACTGATCACGTGATGATCATGCACTGATCACGTGGATATCATGCACTGATCACGTGGCTGATCATACACTGTTCACGTGTCTGACCATGCACTGATCACGTGGCTGATCATGCACTGATCACGTAACTGATCATGCACTGATCACGTGGCTATCATGCACTGATCACGTGGCTGATCATGCACTGATCACGTGGCTGATCACACACTGTCACGTGACTATCATGCACTGATCACGTGGCACTCATGCACTGATCACGTGGCTGATCATACACTGATCACGTGACTGATCATGCACTGATCACGTGGCTATCATGCACTGATCACGTGGCTGATCATGCAATGATCACGTAGCTACCATATACTGGTCACGTGACTGATCATGCACTGATCACGTAACTGATCATGCACTGATCACGTGGCTTATCATGCACTGATCATGTGACTGATCATGCACTGATCATGTTTGGTATCATACACTGATCATGTGCCTCTGGAGGCAATGAACAAAGAGCTGAGTAGGCAGGAATCAGTCAGCAGGCTATAATCATGGAACTCAGCTCTGAGAAATCATGCTGCTCAGCTGGCAATGATCAAGTAGCTGAGCAGGCAGGAATTACGCAGCACAGGTGGCAATTGTCAAGCAGATGACAGGCAGGAATCGTGCAGCTCAGCTGGCAATTGTCAAGCAGATGAGCAGACAGTAATCACGCAGCTCAGCAGGCCCTGATCACGTGACTGAGCATGCACTGTTCACGTGGCTGATCATACACTGATCACGTGACTGATCATGCACTGATCACGTGACTGATCATGCACTGATCACGTGGCTGATCATGCACTGATCACGTGGCTGATCATGCACTGATCACGGGACTGATCATGCACTGATCACGTGCTATCATGCACTGACACATGACTGACATGCACTGATCACGTGGCTGATCATGCACTGATCACGTGACTGATCATGCACTGATCACGTGGCTGATCATGCACTGATCACGTGGCTGATCATGCACTGATCACGTGGCTATCATGCACTGCTCACGTGGCTGATCATGCAATGATCACGTAGCTACATGTACTGATCACGTGACTGATCATGCACTGATCACGTAACTGATCATGCACTGATCACGTGGCTGATCATGCACTGATCACGTGGCTGATCATGCACTGATCACGTGACTGATCATGCACTGATCACGTGACTGATCATGCACTGATCACGTGGCTATCATGCACTGATCACGTGGCTGATCATGCACTGATCACGTGACTGATCATGCACTGATCACGTGGCTGATCATGCACTGATCACGTGACTGATCATGCACTGATCACGTGGCTGATCATGCACTGATCACGTGGCTATCATGCACTGATCACGTGGCTGATCATGCACTGATCACGTAGCTATCATGCACTGATCACGTGACTGATCATGCACTGATCACGTGACTGATCATGCACTGATCACGTGACTGATCATGCACTGATCACGTGGCTGATCATGCACTGATCACGTGGCTGATCATGCACTGATCACGTGGCTATCATGCACTGATCACGTGGCTGATCATGCAATGATCACGTAGCTACCATGTACTGATCACGTGACTGATCATGCACTGATCACGTAATTGATCATGCACTGATCACGTGGCTGATCATGCACTGATCACGTGGCTGATCACACTGATCACGTGACTGATCATGCACTGATCACGTGACTGATCATGCACTGATCACGTGGCTATCATGCACTGATCACGTGGATATCATGCACTGATCACGTGGCTGATCACACTATCACGTGACTGATCATGCACTGATCACGTGGCTATCATGCACTGATCACGTGGCTATCATGCACTGATCACGTGGCTGATCATGCACTGATCACGTAGCTATCATGCACTGTCACGTGACTGATCATGCACTGATCAGTAATTGATCATGCACTGATCACGTGACTGATCATGCACTGATCACGTGACTGATCATGCACTGATCACGTGACTGATCATGCACTGATCACGTGGCTATCATGCACTGATCACGTGGCTGATCATGCAATGATCACGCAGCTACCATGCACTGGTCACGTGACTGATCATGCACTGATCACATAATTGATCATGCACTGATCACGTGGCTTATCATGCACTGATCATGTGACTGATCATGCACTGATCATGTTTGGTGTCATACACTGATCATGTGCCTCTGGAGGCAATGAACATAGAGCTGAGTAGGCAGGAATCAGTCAGCAGGCTATAATCATGGAACTCAGCTCTGAGAAATCATGCTGCTCAGCTGGCAATAATCAAGTAGATGAGCAGGCAGGAATTACGCAGCACAGGTGGCAATTGTCAAGCAGATGACAGGCAGGAATCGTGCAGCTCAGCTGGCAATTGTCAAGCAGATGAGCAGACAGTAATCACGCAGCTCAGCAGGCCCTGATCACGTGACTGAGCATGCACTGATCACGTGGCTGATCACACACTGATCACGTGACTGATCATGCACTGATCACGTGACTGATCATGCACTGATCACGTGGCTATCATGCACTGATCACGTGGCTGATCATGCACTGATCACGGGACTGATCATGCACTGATCACGGGCTATCATGCACTGATACATGAATGACATGCACTGATCACGTGGCTGATCATGCACTGATCACGTGGCTATCATGCACTGATCACGTGGCTGATCATGCACTGATCACGTGGCTATCATGCACTGATCACGTGACTGATCATGCACTGATCACGTGACTGATCATGCACTGATCACGTGGCTGATCATGCACTGATCACGTGGCTGATCATGCACTGATCACGTGGCTGATCATGCACTGATCACGTGACTGATCATGCACTGATCACGTGACTGATCATGCACTGATCACGTGGCTATCATGCACTACTCACGTGGCTGATCATGCAATGATCATGTAGCTACCATGTACAGGTCACGTGAATGATCATACACCCATCAGGTGACTGATCATGCACTGATCACGTGGCTATCATGCACTGATCACGAGACTGATCATGCACTGATCACGTCTATATCATGCACTGATCACATGACTGCCCATGCACTGATCACGTGGATGATCATACACTAATCATGTGACAGATCATGCACTGATCACGTGGCTGATCATGCACTGATACCGTGACTGAGCATGGACTGATCACATGACTATCATGTAGTGATCACGTGACTTAATGGCGCTGATCATGTGACTGATCATGCGCTGATCATGTTTGCTATCATACACTGATCATGTGCCTCTGGAGGCAATAAACAAAGAGCTGAGTAGGCACGAATCAAACAGTCAGCAGGCAATAATCATGGAACTCAGGTGTGAGGAATCATGCTGCTCAGCTGGCAATAATCAAGCAGCTGAGCAGGCAGGAATTACGCAGCACAGCTGGCAATTGTCAAGCAGATGACAGGCAGGAATCGTGCAGCTCAGCTGGCAATTGTCAAGCAGATGAGCAGACAGTAATCACGCAGCTCAGCAGGCCCTGATCACGTGACTGAGCATGCACTGTTCACGTGGCTGATCATACACTGATCACGTGATTGATCATGCACTGATCACTTGGATATCATGCACTGATCACGTGGCTGATCATACACTGTTCACGTGTCTGACCATGCACTGATCACGTGGCTATCATGCACTGATCACGTGGCTGAACATGCACTGTTCACGTGGCTGATCACACACCTGTCACGTGACATATCATGCACTGATCACGTGGCACTCATGCACTGATCACGTGGCTGATCATACTCTGCTCACGTAACTGATCATGCACACATCACGTGGCTATCATGCACTGCTCACGTGGTTCGTCATGGAATGATCACGTAGCTACCATATACTGGTCACGTGACTGATCATGCACAGATCACGTGGATCATGCACTGTTCACGTGACTGATCATGTACTGATCACGTGACTGATCATGCACTGATCACGTGGCTATCATGCTCTGCTCACGTGGCTGATCATGCAACGATCACGTAGCAACCATGTACTGGTCACGTGACTGATCATGCACTGATCACGTAATTGATCCTGCACTGATCACGTGGCTCATCATGCACTGATCACGTGGCTGATCACACACGTATCACGTGACTGATCATGCACTGATCACGTGACTAATCATGCACTGATCACGTGGCTATCATGCACTGATCACGTGGATATCATGCACTGATCACGTGGCTGATCACACACGTATCACGTGACTGATCATGCACTGATCACGTGGCTATCATGCACTGATCACGTGGCTATCATGCACTGATATCATGCACTGATCACGTGGCTGATCACACACGATCACGTGACTGATCATGCACTGATCACGTGGCTATCATGCACTGATCACGTGGCTGATCATGCAATGATCACGTAGCTACCATGCACTGTCACGTGACTGATCATGCACTGATCACGTGGCTGATCATGCACTGATCACGTGACTGATCATGCACTGATCACGTGGCTGATCATGCACTGATCACGCAGCTATCATGCACTGATCACATGACTGATCATGCACTGATCACGTGGCTGATCATGCACTGATCACGTGACTGATCATGCACTGATCACGTGGCTTATCATGCATTGATCATGTGACTGATCATGTGCTGATCATGTTTGTGTCATACACTGATCATGTGCCTCTGGAGGCAATGAACAAAGAGCTGAGTAGGCAGGAATCAGTAGGCAATAATCATGGAACTCAGCTCTGAGAAATCATGCTGCTCAGCTGGCAATAATCAAGCAGCTGAGCAGGCAGGAATTATGCAGCACAGGTGGCAATTGTCAAGCAGATGACAGGCAGGAATCGTGCAGCTCAGCTGGCAATTGTCAAGCAGATGAGCAGACAGTAATCACGCAGCTCAGCAGGCCCTGATCACGTGACTGAGCATGCACTGTTCACGTGGCTGATCACACACTATCACGTGACTGATCATGCACTGATCACGTGGCTATCATGCACTGATCACGTGACTGATCATGCACTGATCACGTAATTGTCATGCACTGATCACGTGGCTATCATGCACTGATCACGTGGCTGATCATGCACTGATCACGTGACTGATCATGCACTGATCACGTGGCTATCATGCACTGATCACGTGGCTGATCATACACTGATCACGGGACTGATCATGCACTGATCACGGGCTATCATGCACTGACTACATGACTGATCATGCACTGATCACGTGCTGATCATGCACTGATCACGTGACTGATCATGCACTGATCACGTGACTGATCATGCACTGATCACGTGGCTATCATGCACTGATCACGTGGCTGATCATGCACTGATCACGTGACTGATCATGCACTGATCACGTGGCTGATCATGCACTGATCACGTGGCTGATCATGCACTGATCACGTAGCTACCATATACTGGTCACGTGACTGATCATGCACTGATCACGTAAATGATCATGCACTGATCACGTGACTGATCATGCACTGATCACGTGACTGATCATGCACTGATCACGTGGCTATCATGCACTGATCACGTGGCTGATCATGCAATGATCACGTAGCAACCATGTACTGGTCACGTGACTGATCATGCACTGATCACGTAATTGATCATGCACTGATCACGTGGCTGATCATGCACTGATCACGTGACTGATCATGCACTGATCACGTGACTGATCATGCACTGATCACGTGACTATCATGCACTGATCACGTGGCTGATCATGCACTGATCACGTGACTGATCATGCACTGATCACGTGACTATCATGCACTGATCACGTGGCTATCATGCACTGATCACGTGGCTGATCATGCACTGATCACGTGGCTGATCATGCACTGATCACGTGACTGATCATGCACTGATCACGTGGCTATCATGCACTGATCACGTGGATGATCATGCACTGATCACGTGGCTGATCATGCACTGATCACGTGACTGATCATGCACTGATCACGTGGTATCATGCACTGATCACGTGGCTGATCATGCACTGATCACGTGACTGATCATGCACTGATCACGTGGCTGATCATGCACTGATCACGTAGCTGATCATGCACTGATCACGTGGCTATCATGCACTGATCACGTGGCTGATCATGCACTGATCACGTAGCTACATGCACTGATCACGTGACTGATCATGCACTGATCACGTAATTGATCATGCACTGATCACGTGACTGATCATGCACTGATCACGTGACTGATCATGCACTGATCACGTGGCTATCATGCACTGATCACGTGGCTGATCATGCAATGATCACGTAGCTACCATGTACTGGTCACGTGACTGATCATGCACTGATCACGTAATTGATCATGCACTGATCACGTGGCTGATCATGCACTGATCACGTGACTGATCATGCACTGATCACGTGACTGATCATGCACTGATCACGTGGCTATCATGCACTGATCACGTGGCTGATCATGCACTGATCACGTGACTGATCATGCACTGATCACGTGACTGATCATGCACTGATCACGTGGATATCATGCACTGATCACGTGGCTGATCATGCACTGATCACGTGTCTGATCATGCACTGATCACGTGGCTGATCATACACTGATCACGTAACTGATCATGCACTGATCACGTGGCTATCATGCACTGATCACGTGGCTGATCATGCACTGATCACGTGGCTGATCACACACTGTCACGTGACTGATCATGCACTGATCACGTGGCACTCATGCACTGATCACGTGGCTGATCATACACTGATCACGTAACTGATCATGCACTGATCACGTGGCTATCATGCACTGCTCACGTGGCTGATCATGCAATGATCACGTAGCTACCATATACTGGTCACGTGACTGATCATGCACTGATCACGTAAATGATCATGCACTGATCACGTGACTGATCATGCACTGATCACGTGCTGATCATGCACTGATCACGTGGCTATCATGCACTGATCACGTGGCTATCATGCACTGATCACGTGGCTGATCATGCACTGATCACGTAGCAACCATGCACTGGTCACGTGACTGATCATGCACTGATCACGTAATTGATCATGCACTGATCACGTGACTGATCATGCACTGATCACGTGGCTGATCACACACTGATCACGTGACTGATCATGCACTGATCACGTGGCTATCATGCACTGATCACGTGGCTATCATGCACTGATCACGTGGCTATCATGCACTGATCACGTGGCTGATCATGCACTGATCACGTAGCTATCATGCACTGATCACGTGACTGATCATGCACTGATCACGTAATTGATCATGCACTGATCACGTGGCTGATCATGCACTGATCACGTGGCTATCATGCACTGATCACGTGGCTGATCATGCACTGATCACGCAGCTATCATGCACTGATCACGTGACTGATCATGCACTGATCACGTGGCTGATCATGCACTGATCACGTGGCTGATCATGCACTGATCACGTGACTGATCATGCACTGATCACGTGGCTATCATGCACTGATCACGTGGCTGATCATGCACTGATCACAGCTATCATGCACTGATCACGTGACTGATCATGCACTGATCACGTGACTGATCATGCACTGATCACGTGGCTATCATGCACTGATCACGTGGCTGATCATGCACTGATCACGTGCTGATCATGCACTGATCACGTGACTGATCATGCACTGATCACGTGACTGATCATGCACTGATCACGTGGCTATCATGCACTGATCACGTGGCTGATCATGCACTGATCACGTGACTGATCATGCACTGATCACGTGACTGATCATGCACTGATCACGTACTGATCATGCACTGATCACGTGGATGATCATGCACTGATCACGTGGCTGATCATGCACTGATCACGTGGCTGATCATGCACTGATCACGTGGCTGATCATGCACTGATACCGTGACTGAGCATGGACTGATCACATGACTATCATGTAGTGATCACGTGACTTAATGGCGCTGATCATGTGACTGATCATGCGCTGATCATGTTTGCTATCATACACTGATCATGTGCCTCTGGAGGCAATAAACAAAGAGCTGAGTAGGCACGAATCAAACAGTCAGCAGGCAATAATCATGGAACTCAGCTGTGAGGAATCATGCTGCTCAGCTGGCAATAATCAAGCAGCTGAGCAGGCAGGAATTACGCAGCACAGCTGGCAATTGTCAAGCAGATGACAGGCAGGAATCGTGCAGCTCAGCTGGCAATTGTCAAGCAGATGAGCAGACAGTAATCACGCAGCTCAGCAGGCCCTGATCACGTGACTGAGCATGCACTGTTCACGTGGCTGATCATACACTGATCACGTGATTGATCATGCACTGATCACTTGGATATCATGCACTGATCACGTGGCTGATCATACACTGTTCACGTGTCTGACCATGCACTGATCACGTGGCTGATCATACACTGCTCACGTAACTGATCATGCACTGATCACGTGGCTGATCATGCACTGATCACGTGGCTGATCATGCACTGATCACGTGGCTGATCATGCACTGTCACGTGACTGATCATGCACTGATCACGTAACTGATCATGCACTGATCACGTGGCTGATCATGCACTGATCACGTGACTGATCATGCACTGATCACGTGGCTATCATGCACTGATCACGTGGCTGATCATGCACTGTCACGTGACTGATCATGCACTGATCACGTGGCATCATGCACTGATCACGTGGCTGATCATGCACTGATCACGTGACTGATCATGCACTGATCACGTGGCTATCATGCACTGATCACGTGGCTGATCATGCAATGATCACGTAGCTACCATGTACTGGTCACGTGACTGATCATGCACTGATCACGTGAATGATCATGCACTGATCACGTGACTGATCATGCACTGATCACGTGGCTGATCATGCACTGATCACGTGACTATCATGCACTGATCACGTGACTGATCATGCACTGATCACGTGGCTGATCATGCACTGATCACGTGGCTGATCATGCACTGATCACGTGGCTGATCACACATGATCACGTGACTGATCATGCACTGATCACGTGGCTATCATGCACTGATCACGTGGCTGATCATGCACTGATCACGTGGCTATCATGCACTGATCACGTGGCTGATCATGCACTGATCACGTAGCTACCATGTACTGGTCACGTGACTGATCATGCACTGATCACGTGACTGATCATGCACTGATCACGTGGCTGATCATGCACTGATCACGTGGCTGATCACACACGATCACGTGACTGATCATGCACTGATCACGTGACTGATCATGCACTGATCACGTGGCTATCATGCACTGATCACGTGGCTATCATGCACTGATCACGTGGCTGATCATCACACTGATCACGTGACTGATCATGCACTGATCACGTGGCTGATCATGCACTGATCACGTGGCTATCATGCACTGATCACGTGGCTGATCATGCACTGATCACGCAGCTACCATGTACTGGTCACATGACTGATCATGCACTGATCACGTGACTGATCATGCACTGATCACGTGGCTTATCATGCATTGATCATGTGACTGATCATGTGCTGATCATGTTTGGTGTCATACACTGATCATGTGCCTCTGGAGGCAATGAACAAAGAGCTGAGTAGGCAGGAATCAGTCAGCAGGCAATAATCATGGAACTCAGCTCTGAGAAATCATGCTGCTCAGCTGGCAATAATCAAGCAGATGAGCAGGCAGGAATTATGCAGCACAGCTGGCAATTGTCAAGCAGATGACAGGCAGGAATCGTGCAGCTCAGCTGGCAATTGTCAAGCAGATGAGCAGACAGTAATCACGCAGCTCAGCAGGCCCTGATCACGTGACTGAGCATGCACTGTTCACGTGGCTGATCATACACTGATCACGTGACTGATCATGCACTGATCACGTGATTGTCATGCACTGATCACGTGGCTGATCATGCACTGATCACGTGGCTGATCATGCACTGATCACGTGGCTGATCATGCACTGATCACGTGGCTATCATGCACTGATCACGTGGCTGATCATGCACTGATCACGGGACTGATCATGCACTGATCACGGCGCTATCATGCACTGACACATGACTGACATGCACTGATCACGTGATGATCATGCACTGATCACGTGACTGATCATGCACTGATCACGTGACTGATCATGCACTGATCACGTGGCTGATCATGCACTGATCACGTGGCTGATCATGCACTGATCACGTGGCACTCATGCACTGATCACGTGGCTGATCATGCACTGATCACGTAACTGATCATGCACTGATCACGTGGCTATCATGCACTGATCACGTGGCTGTCATGCAATGATCACGTAGCTACCATATACTGGTCACGTGACTGATCATGCACTGATCACGTAAATGATCATGCACTGATCACGTGACTGATCATGCACTGATCACGTGGCTATCATGCACTGATCACGTGGCTGATCATGCAATGATCACGTAGCAACCATGTACTGGTCACGTGACTGATCATGCACTGATCACGTAATTGATCATGCACTGATCACGTGGCTGATCATGCACTGATCACGTGGCTGATCACACATGATCACGTGACTGATCATGCACTGATCACGTGGCTCTCATGCACTGATCACGTGGCTGTCATGCACTGATCACGTGGATATCATGCACTGATCACGTGGCTGATCACACACTATCACATGACTGATCATGCACTGATCACGTGGCTATCATGCACTGATCACGTGGCTATCATGCACTGATCACGTGGCTGATCATGCAATGATCACGTAGCTACCATGTACTGGTCACGTGACTGATCATGCACTGATCACGTAATTGATCATGCACTGATCACGTGGCTGATCATGCACTGATCACGTGGCTGATCATGCACTGATCACGTGACTGATCATGCACTGATCACGTGACTGATCATGCACTGATCACGTGGCTATCATGCACTGATCACGTGGCTGATCATGCACTGATCACGTGACTGATCATGCACTGATCACGTGGCTGATCATGCACTGATCACGTGGCTGATCATGTGATCATCACGCAACTACCATGCACTGATCACGTGACTGATCATGCACTGATCACGTGACTGATCATGCACTGATCACGTGGCTATCATGCACTATCACGTGGCTGATCATGCAATGATCATGTAGCTACCATGTACTGGTCACGTGAATGATCATGCACTGATCACGTGACTGATCATGCACTGATCACGTGGCTATCATGCACTGATCACGTGACTGATCATGCACTGATCACGTCTATATCATGCACTGATCACATGACTGATCATGCACTGATCACGTGGATGATCATGCACTGATCACGTGACTGATCATGCACTGATCACGTGGCTGATCATGCACTGATCACGTGACTGATCATGCACTGATCACGTGACTATCATGCACTGATCACGTGACTGATCATGCACTGATCACGTGGCTATCATGCACTGATCACGTGGCTGATCATGCACTGATCACGTAGCTATCATGCACTGATCACGTGACTGATCATGCACTGATCAGTGACTGATCATGCACTGATCACGTGGCTGATCATGCACTGATCACGTGGCTGATCATGCACTGATCACGTGGCTGATCATGCACTGATCACGTGACTGATCATGCACTGATCACGTGACTGATCATGCACTGATCACGTGGCTATCATGCACTGATCACGTGGCTGATCATGCACTGATCACGTGGCTGATCATGCACTGATCACGTGCCTGATCATGCACTGATCACGTGACTGATCATGCACTGATCACGTGGCTATCATGCACTGATCACGTGGCTGATCATGCACTGATCACGTGGCTGATCATGCACTGATACCGTGACTGAGCATGGACTGATCACATGACTATCATGTAGTGATCACGTGACTTAATGGCACTGATCATGTGACTGATCATGCGCTGATCATGTTTGCTATCATACACTGATCATGTGCCTCTGGAGGCAATAAACAAAGAGCTGAGTAGGCACGAATCAAACAGTCAGCAGGCAATAATCATGGAACTCAGGTGTGAGGAATCATGCTGCTCAGCTGGCAATAATCAAGCAGCTGAGCAGGCAGGAATTACGCAGCACAGCTGGCAATTGTCAAGCAGATGACAGGCAGGAATCATGCAGCTCAGCTGGCAATTGTCAAGCAGATGAGCAGACAGTAATCACGCAGCTCAGCAGGCCCTGATCACGTGACTGAGCATGCACTGTTCACGTGGCTGATCATACACTGATCACGTGATTGATCATGCACTGATCACTTGGATATCATGCACTGATCACGTGGCTGATCATACACTGATCACGTGTCTGACCATGCACTGATCACGTGACTGATCATGCACTGATCACGTGGCTGATCATGCACTGATCACGTGGCTATCATGCACTGATCACGTGGCTGATCATGCACTGATCACGTGGCTATCATGCACTGATCACGTGACTGATCATGCACTGATCACGTGGCTGATCATGCACTGATCATGAACTGATCACGTGGCTATCATGCACTGATCACGTGGCTATCATGCACTGATCACGTGGCTGATCATGCACTGATCACGTGACTGATCATGCACTGATCACGTGGCTATCATGCACTGATCACGTGGCTATCATGCACTGATATCATGCACTGATCACGTGGCTGATCATGCACTGATCACGTGACTGATCATGCACTGATCACGTGGCTATCATGCACTGATCACGTGGCTGATCATGCAATGATCACGTAGCTACCATGCACTGTCACGTGACTGATCATGCACTGATCACGTGGCTGATCATGCACTGATCACGTGACTGATCATGCACTGATCACGTGGCTGATCATGCACTGATCACGCAGCTATCATGCACTGATCACGTGACTGATCATGCACTGATCACGTGGCTGATCATGCACTGATCACGTGACTGATCATGCACTGATCACGTGGCTTATCATGCACTGATCATGTGACTGATCATGTGCTGATCATGTTTGGTGTCATACACTGATCATGTGCCTCTGGAGGCAATGAACAAAGAGCTGAGTAGGCAGGAATCAGTAGGCAATAATCATGGAACTCAGCTCTGAGAAATCATGCTGCTCAGCTGGCAATAATCAAGTGGATGAGCAGGCAGGAATTATGCAGCACAGGTGGCAATTGTCAAGCAGATGACAGGCAGGAATCGTGCAGCTCAGCTGGCAATTGTCAAGCAGATGAGCAGACAGTAATCACGCAGCTCAGCAGGCCCTGATCACGTGACTGAGCATGCACTGTTCACGTGGCTGATCATACACTGATCACGTGACTGATCATGCACTGATCACGTGGCTATCATGCACTGATCACGTGACTGATCATGCACTGATCACGTAATTGTCATGCACTGATCACGTGGCTATCATGCACTGATCACGTGGCTGATCATGCACTGATCACGTGACTGATCATGCACTGATCACGTGGCTATCATGCACTGATCACGTGGCTGATCATGCATGATCATCACTGATCACGTGACTGATCATGCACTGATCACGTGGCTGATCATGCACTGATCACGTGACTGATCATGCACTGATCACGTGACTGATCATGCACTGATCACGTGGCTATCATGCACTGATCACGTGGCTGATCATGCACTGATCACGCAGCTATCATGCACTGTCACGTGACTGATCATGCACTGATCACGTGGCTGATCATGCACTGATCACGTGACTGATCATGCACTGATCACGTGACTGATCATGCACTGATCACGTGGCTATCATGCACTGATCACGTGGCTGATCATGCACTGATCACGTGCCTGATCATGCACTGATCACATGACTGATCATGCACTGATCACGTGACTGATCATGCACTGATCACGTGGCTATCATGCACTATCACGTGGCTGATCATGCACTGATCACGTGCCTGATCATGCACTGATCACGTGACTGATCATGCACTGATCACGTGGCAATCATGCACTGATCACGTGGATGATCATGCACTGATCACGTGGCTGATCATGCACTGATCACGTGGCTATCATGCACTGATCACGTGGCTGATCATGCACTGATACGTGACTGAGCATGGACTGATCACATGACTATCATGTAGTGATCACGTGACTTAATGGTGCTGATCATGTGACTGATCATGCGCTGATCATGTTTGCTATCATACACTGATCATGTGCCTCTGGAGGCAATAAACAAAGAGCTGAGTAGGCACGAATCAAACAGTCAGCAGGCAATAATCATGGAACTCAGCTGTGAGGAATCATGCTGCTCAGCTGGCAATAATCAAGCAGCTGAGCAGGCAGGAATTACGCAGCACAGCTGGCAATTGTCAAGCAGATGACAGGCAGGAATCGTGCAGCTCAGCTGGCAATTGTCAAGCAGATGAGCAGACAGTAATCACGCAGCTCAGCAGGCCCTGATCACGTGACTGAGCATGCACTGTTCACGTGGCTGATCATACACTGATCACGTGATGATCATGCACTGATCACTTGGATATCATGCACTGATCACGTGGCTGATCATACACTGATCACGTGACTGATCATGCACTGATCACGTGGCTATCATGCACTGATCACGTGGCTGATCATGCACTGATCACGTGGCTATCATGCACTGATCACGTGACTGATCATGCACTGATCACGTGGCTGATCATGCACTGATCACGTGGCTATCATGCACTGATCACGTGGCTGATCATGCACTGATCACGCAGCTACCATGCACTGGTCACATGACTGATCATGCACTGATCACGTAATTGATCATGCACTGATCACGTGGCTTATCATGCATTGATCATGTGACTGATCATGTGCTGATCATGTTTGGTGTCATACACTGATCATGTGCATCTGGAGGCAATGAACAAAGAGCTGAGTAGGCAGGAATCAGTCAGCAGGCTATAATCATGGAACTCAGCTCTGAGAAATCATGCTGCTCAGCTGGCAATAATCAAGTAGATGAGCAGGCAGGAATTATGCAGCACAGGTGGCAATTGTCAAGCAGATGACAGGCAGGAATCGTGCAGCTCAGCTGGCAATTGTCAAGCAGATGAGCAGACAGTAATCACGTAGCTCAGCAGGCCCTGATCACGTGACTGAGCATGCACTGTTCACGTGGCTGATCACACACTGATCACGTGACTGATCATGCACTGATCACGTGATTGTCATGCACTGATCACGTGGCTATCATGCACTGATCACGTGGCTGATCATGCACTGATCACGTGACTGATCATGCACTGATCACGTGGCTATCATGCACTGATCACGTGGCTGATCATGCACTGATCACGGGACTGATCATGCACTGATCACGGGCTATCATGCACTGATACATGACTGATGCACTGATCACGTGATGATCATGCACTGATCACGTGACTGATCATGCACTGATCACGTGGCTGATCATGCACTGATCACGTGGCTGATCATGCACTGATCACGTGACTGATCATGCACTGATCACGTAATATCATGCACTGATCACGTGGCTGATCATGCACTGATCACGTGGCTATCATGCACTGATCACGTGGCTATCATGCACTGATCACGTGCTATCATGCACTGATCACGTGGCTGATCACACATGATCACGTGACTGATCATGCACTGATCACGTGGCTGATCATGCACTGATCACGTGGCTATCATGCACTGATCACGTGGCTGATCATGCAATGATCACGTAGCTACCATGTACTGGTCACGTGACTGATCATGCACTGATCACGTAATTGATCATGCACTGATCACGTGGCTGATCATGCACTGATCACGTGGCTGATCACACACGATCACGTGACTGATCATGCACTGATCACGTGAATGATCATGCACTGATCACGTGGCTATCATGCACTGATCACGTGGATATCATGCACTGATCACGTGGCTGATCACACACTATCACGTGACTGATCATGCACTGATCACGTGACTGATCATGCACTGATCACGTGGCTGATCATGCACTGATCACAGCTACCATGCACTGGTCACATGACTGATCATGCACTGATCACGTAACTGATCATGCACTGATCACGTGGCTGATCATGCACTGATCACGTGACTGATCATGCACTGATCACGTGACTGATCATGCACTGATCACGTGACTGATCATGCACTGATCACGTGGCTGATCATGCACTGATCACGTAGCTACCATGCACTGATCACGTGACTGATCATGCACTGATCACGTGACTGATCATGCACTGATCACGTGGCTATCATGCACTGATCACGTGACTGATCATGCACTGATCACGTCTATATCATGCACTGATCACGTGACTGATCATGCACTGATCACGTGGCTGATCATGCACTGATCACGTGACTGATCATGCACTGATCACGTGACTGATCATGCACTGATCACGTGACTGATCATGCACTGATCACGTGGCTATCATGCACTGATCACGTGGCTGATCATGCACTGATCACGTGACTGATCATGCACTGATCAATGACTGATCATGCACTGATCACGTGACTGATCATGCACTGATCACGTGACTGATCATGCACTGATCACGTGGCTATCATGCACTGATCACGTGACTGATCATGCACTGATCACGTGACTGATCATGCACTGATCACGTGGCTATCATGCACTGATCACGTGGCTGATCATGCACTGATCACGTGGCTGATCATGCACTGATCACGTGACTGATCATGCACTGATCACGTGGCTATCATGCACTGATCACGTGGCTGATCATGCACTGATCACGTGGCTATCATGCACTGATCACGTGACTGATCATGCACTGATCACGTGGCTATCATGCACTGATCACGTGGCTGATCATGCACTGATCACGTGACTGATCATGCACTGATCACGTGGCTGATCATGCACTGATCACGTGACTGATCATGCACTGATCACGTGTCTGATCATGCACTGATCACGTGGCTGATCATGCACTGATCACGTGACTGATCATGCAGTGATCACGTGGCTATCATGCACTACTCACGTGGCTGATCATGCAATGATCATGTAGCTACCATGTACAGGTCACGTGAATGATCATACACCCATCAGGTGACTGATCATGCACTGATCACGTGGCTATCATGCACTGATCACGAGACTGATCATGCACTGATCACGTCTATATCATGCACTGATCACATGACTGCCCATGCACTGATCACGTGGATGATCATACACTAATCATGTGACAGATCATGCACTGATCACGTGGCTGATCATGCACTGATACCGTGACTGAGCATGGACTGATCACATGACTATCATGTAGTGATCACGTGACTTAATGGCGCTGATCATGTGACTGATCATGCGCTGATCATGTTTGCTATCATACACTGATCATGTGCCTCTGGAGGCAATAAACAAAGAGCTGAGTAGGCACGAATCAAACAGTCAGCAGGCAATAATCATGGAACTCAGCTGTGAGGAATCATGCTGCTCAGCTGGCAATAATCAAGCAGCTGAGCAGGCAGGAATTACGCAGCACAGCTGGCAATTGTCAAGCAGATGACAGGCAGGAATCGTGCAGCTCAGCTGGCAATTGTCAAGCAGATGAGCAGACAGTAATCACGCAGCTCAGCAGGCCCTGATCACGTGACTGAGCATGCACTGTTCACGTGGCTGATCATACACTGATCACGTGATGATCATGCACTGATCACTTGGATATCATGCATTGATCACATGGCTGATCATACACTGTTCACGTGTCTGATCATGCACTGATCACGTGGCTATCATGCACTGCTCACGTGGCTGATCATGCACTGATCACGTGACTGATCATGCACTGATCACGTGACTGATCATGCACTGATCACGTGGCTGATCATGCACTGATCACGTGGCTGATCATGCACTGATCACGTGACTGATCATGCACTGATCACGTGACTGATCATGCACTGATCACGTGGCTATCATGCACTGATCACGTGGCTATCATGCACTGATCACGTGGCTGATCATGCACTGATCACGTGACTGATCATGCACTGATCACGTGGCTATCATGCACTGATCACGTGGCTATCATGCACTGATATCATGCACTGATCACGTGGCTGATCATGCACTGATCACGTGACTGATCATGCACTGATCACGTGGCTATCATGCACTGATCACGTGGCTATCATGCACTGATCACGTGGCTGATCATGCACTGATCACGTAGCTATCATGCACTGATCACGTGACTGATCATGCACTGATCACGTGGCTGATCATGCACTGATCACGTGACTGATCATGCACTGATCACGTGGCTGATCATGCACTGATCACGTGGCTGATCATGCACTGATCACGTGGCTGATCACACATGATCACGTGACTGATCATGCACTGATCACGTGGCTATCATGCACTGATCACGTGGCTATCATGCACTGATCACGTGGCTATCATGCACTGATCATGCACTGATCACGTGGCTGATCATGCACTGATCACGTGACTGATCATGCACTGATCACGTGGCTATCATGCACTGATCACGTGGCTGATCATGCACTGATCACGTTGCTATCATGCACTGATCACGTGACTGATCATGCACTGATCACGTGACTGATCATGCACTGATCACGTGGCTATCATGCACTGATCACGTGGCTGATCATGCACTGATCACGTAGCTATCATGCACTGATCACGTGACTGATCATGCACTGATCACGTGACTGATCATGCACTGATCACGTGGCTGATCATGCACTGATCACGTGGCTGATCATGCACTGATCACGTGGCTGATCATGCACTGATCACGTGGATGATCATGCACTGATCACGTGACTGATCATGCACTGATCACGTGGCTATCATGCACTGATCACGTGGCTGATCATGCACTGATCACGCAGCTACATGCACTGTCACGTGACTGATCATGCACTGATCACGTGACTGATCATGCACTGATCACGTGGCTATCATGCACTGATCACGTGGCTATCATGCACTGATCACGTGGCTGATCATGCACTGATCACGTGACTGATCATGCACTGATCACGTGACTGATCATGCACTGATCACGTGACTGATCATGCACTGATCAGTGGCTATCATGCACTGATCACGTGGCTGATCATGCACTGATCACGTGACTGATCATGCACTGATCACGTGGCTATCATGCACTGATCACGTGGCTGATCATACACTGATCACGTGACTGATCATGCACTGATCACGTGGCTATCATGCACTGATCACGTGGCTGATCATGCAATGATCACGTAGCTACCATGCACTGATCACGTGACTGATCATGCACTGATCACGTAACTGATCATGCACTGATCACGTGGCTGATCATGCACTGATCACGTGGCTGATCATGCACTGATCACGTGACTGATCATGCACTGATCACGTGACTGATCATGCACTGATCACGTGACTGATCATGCACTGATCACGTGGCTGATCATGCACTGATCACGTGGCTATCATGCACTGATCACGTGGCTGATCATGCACTGATCACGTAGCTACCATGCACTGATCACGTGACTGATCATGCACTGATCACGTGACTGATCATGCACTGATCACGTGGCTATCATGCACTGATCACGTGGCTGATCATACACTGATCACGTGACTGATCATGCACTGATCACGTGGCTATCATGCACTGATCACGTGGCTGATCATGCAATGATCACGTAGCTACCATATACTGGTCACGTGACTGATCATGCACTGATCACGTAACTGATCATGCACTGATCACGTGACTGATCATGCACTGATCACGTGACTGATCATGCACTGATCACGTGACTGATCATGCACTGATCACGTGGCTATCATGCACTGATCACGTGGCTGATCATGCACTGATCACGTGACTGATCATGCACTGATCATGTCTATATCATGCACTGATCATGACTGATCATGCACTGATCACGTGGCTGATCATGCACTGATCACGTGACTGATCATGCACTGATCACGTGGCTGATCATGCACTGATCACGTGGCTGATCATGCACTGATCACGTGGCTATCATGCACTGATCACGTGGCTGATCATGCACTGATCACGTAGCTATCATGCACTGATCACGTGACTGATCATGCACTGATCACGTAATTGATCATGCACTGATCACGTGGCTGATCATGCACTGATCACGTGACTGATCATGCACTGATCACGTGGCTGATCATGCACTGATCACGTGGCTATCATGCACTGATCACGTGGCTGATCATGCACTGATCACGTGGCTATCATGCACTGATCACGTGACTGATCATGCACTGATCACGTGGCTGATCATGCACTGATCACGTGGCTATCATGCACTGATCACGTGGCTATCATGCACTGATCACGTGGCTGATCATGCACTGATCACGTGACTGATCATGCACTGATCACGTGACTGATCATGCACTGATCACGTGGCTATCATGCACTGATCACGTGGCTGATCATGCACTGATCACGTGCCTGATCATGCACTGATCACGTGACTGATCATGCACTGATCACGTGACTGATCATGCACTGATCACGTGGCTATCATGCACTGATCACGTGGCTGATCATGCACTGATCACGTAGCTACCATGCACTGATCACGTGACTGATCATACACTGATCACGTGACTGATCATGCACTGATCACGTGGCTGATCATGCACTGATACCGTGACTGAGCATGGACTGATCACATGACTATCATGTAGTGATCACGTGACTTAATGGCGCTGATCATGTGACTGATCATGCGCTGATCATGTTTGCTATCATACACTGATCATGTGCCTCTGGAGGCAATAAACAAAGAGCTGAGTAGGCACGAATCAAACAGTCAGCAGGCAATAATCATGGAACTCAGGTGTGAGGAATCATGCTGCTCAGCTGGCAATAATCAAGCAGCTGAGCAGGCAGGAATTACGCAGCACAGCTGGCAATTGTCAAGCAGATGACAGGCAGGAATCGTGCAGCTCAGCTGGCAATTGTCAAGCAGATGAGCAGACAGTAATCACGCAGCTCAGCAGGCCCTGATCACGTGACTGAGCATGCACTGTTCACGTGGCTGATCATACACTGATCACGTGATGATCATGCACTGATCACGTGGATATCATGCACTGATCACGTGGCTGATCATGCACTGATCACGTGTCTGACCATGCACTGATCACGTGGCTGATCATGCACTGATCACGTAACTGATCATGCACTGATCACGTGGCTATCATGCACTGATCACGTGGCTGACATGCACTGATCACGTGGCTGATCATGCACTGATCACGTGGCTGATCATGCACTGATCACGTGACTGATCATGCACTGATCACGTGTCTGATCATGCACTGATCACGTGGCTATCATGCACTGCTCACGTGGCTGATCATGCCATGATCACGCAGCTACCATGTACTGGTCACATGACTGATCATGCACTGATCACGTGACTGATCATGCACTGATCACGTGGCTATCATGCACTACTCACGTGGCTGATCATGCAATGATCATGTAGCTACCATGTACAGGTCACGTGAATGATCATACACCCATCAGGTGACTGATCATGCACTGATCACGTGGCTATCATGCACTGATCACGTGACTGATCATGCACTGATCACGTCTATATCATGCACTGATCACATGACTGCCCATGCACTGATCACGTGGCTGATCATACACTGATCATGTGACAGATCATGCACTGATCACGTGGCTGATCATGCACTGATACCGTGACTGAGCATGGACTGATCACATGACTATCATGTAGTGATCACGTGACTTAATGGCGCTGATCATGTGACTGATCATGCGCTGATCATGTTTGCTATCATACACTGATCATGTGCCTCTGGAGGCAATAAACAAAGAGCTGAGTAGGCACGAATCAAACAGTCAGCAGGCAATAATCATGGAACTCAGCTGTGAGGAATCATGCTGCTCAGCTGGCAATAATCAAGCAGCTGAGCAGGCAGGAATTACGCAGCACAGCTGGCAATTGTCAAGCAGATGACAGGCAGGAATCGTGCAGCTCAGCTGGCAATTGTCAAGCAGATGAGCAGACAGTAATCACGCAGCTCAGCAGGCCCTGATCACGTGACTGAGCATGCACTGTTCACGTGGCTGATCATACACTGATCACGTGATTGATCATGCACTGATCACTTGGATATCATGCACTGATCACGTGGCTGATCATACACTGTTCACGTGTCTGACCATGCACTGATCACGTGGCTGATCATACACTGATCACGTAACTGATCATGCACTGATCACGTGGCTATCATGCACTGATCACGTGGCTGATCATGCACTGATCACGTGGCTATCATGCACTGATCACGTGACTGATCATGCACTGATCACGTGGCTGATCATGCACTGATCACGTGACTGATCATGCACTGATCACGTGACTGATCATGCACTGATCACGTGGCTATCATGCACTGATCACGTGGCTGATCATGCACTGATCACGTGCCTGATCATGCACTGATCACATGACTGATCATGCACTGATCACGTGACTGATCATGCACTGATCACGTGGCTATCATGCACTACTCACGTGGCTGATCATGCAATGATCATGTAGCTACCATGTACTGGTCACGTGACTGATCATACACCCATCAGGTGACTGATCATGCACTGATCACGTGGCTGATCATGCACTGATCACGTGCCTGATCATGCACTGATCACGTGACAAATCATGCACTGATCACGTGGCTATCATGCACTGATCACGTGGCTGATCATGCACTGATCACGTGGCTGATCATGCACTGATACCGTGACTGAGCATGGACTGATCACATGACTATCATGTAGTGATCACGTGACTTAATGGCGCTGATCATGTGACTGATCATGCACTGATCATGTTTGCTATCATACACTGATCATGTGCCTCTGGAGGCAATAAACAAAGAGCTGAGTAGGCACGAATCAAACAGTCAGCAGGCAATAATCATGGAACTCAGGTGTGAGGAATCATGCTGCTCAGCTGGCAATAATCAAGCAGCTGAGCAGGCAGGAATTACGCAGCACAGCTGGCAATTGTCAAGCAGATGACAGGCAGGAATCGTGCAGCTCAGCTGGCAATTGTCAAGCAGATGAGCAGACAGTAATCACGCAGCTCAGCAGGCCCTGATCACGTGACTGAGCATGCACTGTTCACGTGGCTGATCATACACTGATCACGTGATGATCATGCACTGATCACGTGGCTATCATGCACTGATCACGTGGCTGATCATGCACTGTTCACGTGGCTGATCATGCACTGATCACGTGACTGATCATGCACTGATCACGTGGCATCATGCACTGATCACGTGGCTGATCATGCACTGATCACGTGACTGATCATGCACTGATCACGTGGCTATCATGCACTGATCACGTGGCTGTCATGCACTGATCACGTGGCTATCATGCACTGATCACGTGACTGATCATGCACTGATCACGTGGCTATCATGCACTGATCACGTGGCTGATCATGCACTGATCACGTGGCTATCATGCACTGATCACATGACTGATCATGCACTGATCACGTGGCTGATCATGCACTGATCACGTGGCTGATCATGCACTGATCACGTGACTGATCATGCACTGATCACGTGGCTGATCATGCACTGATCACGTGGCTATCATGCACTGATCACGTGGCTGATCATGCACTGATCACGTACTACCATGTACTGGTCACGTGACTGATCATGCACTGATCACGTGATTGATCATGCACTGATCACGTGGCTCATCATGCACTGATCACGTGGCTGATCACACACGCATCACGTGACTGATCATGCACTGATCACGTGACTGATCATGCACTGATCACGTGGCTATCATGCACTGATCACGTGGATATCATGCACTGATCACGTGGCTGATCATACACGATCACGTGACTGATCATGCACTGATCACGTGACTGATCATGCACTGATCACGTGACTGATCATGCACTGATCACGTGGCTATCATGCACTGATCACGTGGCTGATCATGCACTGATCACGTAGCTACCATGCACTGGTCACGTGACTGATCATGCACTGATCACGTGACTGATCATGCACTGATCACGTGACTGATCATGCACTGATCACGTGACTGATCATGCACTGATCACGTGACTGATCATGCACTGATCACGTGGCTATCATGCACTGATCACGTGGCTGATCATGCAATGATCACGCAGCTACCATGCACTGATCACGTGACTGATCATGCACTGATCACATGACTGATCATGCACTGATCACGTGGCTTATCATGCACTGATCATGTGACTGATCATGTGCTGATCATGTTGGTGTCATACACTGATCATGTGCCTCTGGAGGCAATGAACAAAGAGCTGAGTAGGCAGGAATCAGTCAGCAGGCAATAATCATGGAACTCAGCTCTGAGGAATCATGCTGCTCAGCTGGCAATAATCAAGCAGATGAGCAGGCAGGAATTACGCAGCACAGCTGGCAATTGTCAAGCAGATGACAGGCAGGAATCGTGCAGCTCAGCTGGCAATTGTCAAGCAGATGAGCAGACAGTAATCACGCAGCTCAGCAGGCCCTGATCACGTGACTGAGCATGCACTGTTCACGTGGCTGATCACACACTGATCACGTGACTGATCATGCACTGATCACGTGACTGATCATGCACTGATCACGTGGCTATCATGCACTGATCACGTGGCTGATCATGCACTGATCACGGGACTGATCATGCACTGATCACGGGCTATCATGCACTGACTACATGACTCCATCATGCACTGATCACGTGGCTGATCATGCACTGATCACGTGACTGATCATGCACTGATCACGTGACTGATCATGCACTGATCACGTGGCTGATCATGCACTGATCACGTGGCTATCATGCACTGATCACGTGGCTGATCATGGCAATGATCACGTAGCTACCATGTACTGGTCACGTGACTGATCATGCACTGATCACGTAATGATCATGCACTGATCACGTGGCTGATCATGCACTGATCACGTGGCTGATCATGCACTGATCACGTGACTGATCATGCACTGATCACGTGACTGATCATGCACTGATCACGTGGCTATCATGCACTGATCACGTGGCTGATCATGCACTGATCACGTGACTGATCATGCACTGATCACGTGGCTGATCATGCACTGATCACGTGACTGATCATGCACTGATCACGTGTCTGATCATGCACTGATCACGTGGCTATCATGCACTGCTCACGTGGCTGATCATGCATGATCACGCAGCTACCATGTACTGATCACGTGACTGATCATGCACTGATCACGTGACTGATCATGCAGTGATCACGTGGCTATCATGCACTACTCACGTGGCTGATCATGCAATGATCATGTAGCTACCATGTACTGGTCACGTGAATGATCATACACCCATCACGTGACTGATCATGCACTGATCACGTGGCTATCATGCACTGATCACGTGACTGATCATGCACTGATCACGTCTATATCATGCACTGATCACATGACTGCCCATGCACTGATCACGTGGATGATCATACACTAATCATGTGACAGATCATGCACTGATCACGTGGCTGATCATGCACTGATCACGTGACTGAGCATGGACTGATCACATGACTATCATGTAGTGATCACGTGACTTAATGGCGCTGATCAAGTGACTGATCATGCGCTGATCATGTTTGCTATCATACACTGATCATGTGCCTCTGGAGGCAATAAACAAAGAGCTGAGTAGGCACGAATCAAACAGTCAGCAGGCAATAATCATGGAACTCAGCTGTGAGGAATCATGCTGCTCAGCTGGCAATAATCAAGCAGATGAGCAGGCAGGAATTACGCAGCACAGCTGGCAATTGTCAAGCAGATGACAGGCAGGAATCGTGCAGCTCAGCTGGCAATTGTCAAGCAGATGAGCATACAGTAATCACGCAGCTCAGCAGGCCCTGATCACGTGACTGAGCATGCACTGTTCACGTGGCTGATCATACACTGATCACGTGATTGATCATGCACTGATCAGTTGGATATCATGCACTGATCACGTGGCTGATCATACACTGTTCACGTGTCTGACCATGCACTGATCACGTGGCTGATCATACACTGATCACGTAACTGATCATGCACTGATCACGTGGCTATCATGCACTGATCACGTGGCTGATCATGCACTGATCACGTGGCTATCATGCACTGATCACGCGATTGATCATGCACTGATCACGTAATTGATCATGCACTGATCACGTGGCTGATCATGCACTGATCACGTGACTGATCATGCACTGATCACGTGACTGATCATGCACTGATCACGTGGCTATCATGCACTGATCACGTGGCTGATCATGCAATGATCACGTTGCTACCATGTACTGATCACGTGACTGATCATGCACTGATCACGTAATTGATCATGCACTGATCACGTGGCTGATCATGCACTGATCACGTGGCTGATCATGCACTGATCACGTGGCTATCATGCACTGATCACGTGGCTGATCATGCACTGATCACGTAGCTACCATGTACTGGTCACGTGGCTGATCATGCACTGATCACGTGACTGATCATGCACTGATCACGTGACTGATCATGCACTGATCACGTGGCTGATCATGCACTGATCACGTGACTGATCATGCACTGATCACGTGGCTGATCATGCACTGATCACGTGACTATCATGCACTGATCACGTGGCTGATCATGCACTGATCACGCAGCTACATGTACTGGTCACATGACTGATCATGCACTGATCACGTGATTGATCATGCACTGATCACGTGACTTATCATGCATGATCACGTGACTGATCATGTACTGATCATGTTTGGTGTCATGCACTGATCATGTGCCTCTGGAGGCAATGAACAAAGAGCTGAGTAGGCAGGAATCAGTAGGCAATAATCATGGAACTCAGCTCTGAGAAATCATGCTGCTCAGCTGGCAATAATCAAGTAGATGAGCAGGCAGGAATTATGCAGCACAGGTGGCAATTGTCAAGCAGATGACAGGCAGGAATCGTGCAGCTCAGCTGGCAATTGTCAAGCAGATGAGCAGACAGTAATCACGCAGCTCATCATGCACTGATCACGTGACTGAGCATGCACTGTTCACGTGGCTGATCACACACTGATCACGTGACTGATCATGCACTGATCACGTGGCTATCATGCACTGATCACGTGGCTGATCATGCACTGATCACGTGACTGATCATGCACTGATCACGTGGCTATCATGCACTGATCACGTGGCTGATCATGCACTGATCACGGGCTGATCATGCACTGATCACGGGCTATCATGCACTGATACGTGACTGACATGCACTGATCACGTGCTGATCATGCACTGATCACGTGACTGATCATGCACTGATCACGTGACTGATCATGCACTGATCACGTGGCTATCATGCACTGATCACGTGGCTGATCATGCACTGATCACGTGACTGATCATGCACTGATCACGTGGCTGATCATGCACTGATCACGTGACTGATCATGCACTGATCACGTGGCTATCATGCACTGATCACGTGGCTGATCATGCACTGATCACGTAGCTATCATGTACTGATCACGTGACTGATCATGCACTGATCACGTGGCTGATCATGCACTGATCACGTGGCTGATCATGCACTGATCACGTGGCTGATCATGCACTGATCACGTGGCTATCATGCACTGATCACGTGGCTGATCATGCACTGATCACGGCTGACATGCACTGATCACGTGACTGATCATGCACTGATCACGTAATTGATCATGCACTGATCACGTGACTGATCATGCACTGATCACGTGACTGATCATGCACTGATCACGTGGCTATCATGCACTGATCACGTGGCTGATCATGCACTGATCACGTAGCTACCATGCACTGATCACGTGACTGATCATGCACTGATCACGTAATTGATCATGCACTGATCACGTGGCTGATCATGCACTGATCACGTGACTGATCATGCACTGATCACGTGACTGATCATGCACTGATCACGTGGCTATCATGCACTGATCACGTGGCTGATCATGCACTGATCACGTGACTGATCATGCACTGATCACGTGACTGATCATGCACTGATCACGTGGATATCATGCACTGATCACGTGGCTGATCATGCACTGATCACGTGTCTGATCATGCACTGATCACGTGGCTGATCATGCACTGATCACGTAACTGATCATGCACTGATCACGTGGCTATCATGCACTGATCACGTGGCTGATCATGCACTGATCACGTGCTGATCACACACTGTCACGTGACTGATCATGCACTGATCACGTGGCACTCATGCACTGATCACGTGGCTGATCATGCACTGCTCACGTAACTGATCATGCACACATCACGTGGCTATCATGCACTGATCACGTGGCTGATCATGCAATGATCACGTAGCTACCATATACTGGTCACGTGACTGATCATGCACTGATCACGTAAATGATCATGCACTGATCACGTGACTGATCATGCACTGATCACGTGCTGATCATGCACTGATCACGTGGCTATCATGCACTGATCACGTGGCTATCATGCACTGATCACGTGGCTGATCATGCACTGATCACGTAGCAACCATGCACTGATCACGTGACTGATCATGCACTGATCACGTGATTGATCATGCACTGATCACGTGACTGATCATGCACTGATCACGTGGCTGATCACACACTGATCACGTGACTGATCATGCACTGATCACGTGGCTATCATGCACTGATCACGTGGCTGATCATGCACTGATCACGTGGCTATCATGCACTGATCACGTGGCTGATCATGCACTGATCACGTAGCTATCATGCACTGATCACGTGACTGATCATGCACTGATCACGCAACTGATCATGCACTGATCACGTGGCTGATCATGCACTGATCACGTGGCTATCATGCACTGATCACGTGGCTGATCATGCACTGATCACGTAGCTATCATGCACTGATCACGTGACTGATCATGCACTGATCACGTGGCTGATCATGCACTGATCACGTGGCTGATCATGCACTGATCACGTGACTGATCATGCACTGATCACGTGGCTATCATGCACTGATCACGTGGCTGATCATGCACTGATCACGTGGCTATCATGCACTGATCACGTGACTGATCATGCACTGATCACGTGACTGATCATGCACTGATCACGTGGCTATCATGCACTGATCACGTGGCTGATCATGCACTGATCACGTGACTGATCATGCACTGATCACGTGACTGATCATGCACTGATCACGTGACTGATCATGCACTGATCACGTGGCTATCATGCACTGATCACGTGGCTGATCATGCACTGATCACGTGACTGATCATGCACTGATCACGTGACTGATCATGCACTGATCACGTACTGATCATGCACTGATCACGTGATGATCATGCACTGATCACGTGGCTGATCATGCACTGATCACGTGGCTATCATGCACTGATCACGTGGCTGATCATGCACTGATACCGTGACTGAGCATGGACTGATCACATGACTATCATGTAGTGATCACGTGACTTAATGGCGCTGATCATGTGACTGATCATGCGCTGATCATGTTTGCTATCATACACTGATCATGTGCCTCTGGAGGCAATAAACAAAGAGCTGAGTAGGCACGAATCAAACAGTCAGCAGGCAATAATCATGGAACTCAGGTGTGAGGAATCATGCTGCTCAGCTGGCAATAATCAAGCAGCTGAGCAGGCAGGAATTACGCAGCACAGCTGGCAATTGTCAAGCAGATGACAGGCAGGAATCGTGCAGCTCAGCTGGCAATTGTCTAGCAGATGAGCAGACAGTAATCACGCAGCTCAGCAGGCCCTGATCACGTGACTGAGCATGCACTGTTCACGTGGCTGATCATATACTGATCACGTGATTGATCATGCACTAATCACTTGGATATCATGCACTGATCACGTGGCTGATCATACACTGTTCACGTGTCTGACCATGCACTGATCACGTGGCTGATCATACACTGCTCACGTAACTGATCATGCACTGATCACGTGGCTGATCATGCACTGATCACGTGGCTGATCATGCACTGATCACGTGGCTGATCATGCACTGTCACGTGACTGATCATGCACTGATCACGTAACTGATCATGCACTGATCACGTGGCTGATCATGCACTGATCACGTGACTGATCATGCACTGATCACGTGGCTATCATGCACTGATCACGTGGCTGATCATGCACTGTCACGTGACTGATCATGCACTGATCACGTGGCATCATGCACTGATCACGTGGCTGATCATGCACTGATCACGTGACTGATCATGCACTGATCACGTGGCTATCATGCACTGATCACGTGGCTGATCATGCAATGATCACGTAGCTACCATGTACTGATCACGTGACTGATCATGCACTGATCACGTGATTGATCATGCACTGATCACGTGACTGATCATGCACTGATCACGTGGCTGATCATGCACTGATCACGTGACTATCATGCACTGATCACGTGACTGATCATGCACTGATCACGTGGCTGATCATGCACTGATCACGTGGCTATCATGCACTGATCACGTGGCTGATCACACATGATCACGTGACTGATCATGCACTGATCACGTGGCTATCATGCACTGATCACGTGGCTGATCATGCACTGATCACGTGGCTATCATGCACTGATCACGTGGCTGATCATGCACTGATCACGTAGCTACCATGCACTGATCACGTGACTGATCATGCACTGATCACGTGGCTGATCATGCACTGATCACGTGGCTGATCATGCACTGATCACGTGGCTGATCACACACGATCACGTGACTGATCATGCACTGATCACGTGACTGATCATGCACTGATCACGTGGCTATCATGCACTGATCACGTGGCTATCATGCACTGATCACGTGGCTGATCATCACACGATCACGTGACTGATCATGCACTGATCACGTGGCTGATCATGCACTGATCACGTGGCTATCATGCACTGATCACGTGGCTGATCATGCACTGATCACGCAGCTACCATGTACTGGTCACATGACTGATCATGCACTGATCACGTGACTGATCATGCACTGATCACGTGGCTTATCATGCACTGATCATGTGACTGATCATGTGCTGATCATGTTTGGTATCATACACTGATCATGTGCCTCTGGAGGCAATGAACAAAGAGCTGAGTAGGCAGGAATCAGTCAGCAGGCAATAATCATGGAACTCAGCTGTGAGAAATCATGCTGCTCAGCTGGCAATAATCAAGCAGATGAGCAGGCAGGAATTATGCAGCACAGGTGGCAATTGTCAAGCAGATGACAGGCAGGAATCGTGCAGCTCAGCTGGCAATTGTCAAGCAGATGAGCAGACAGTAATCACGCAGCTCAGCAGGCCCTGATCACGTGACTGAGCATGCACTGTTCACGTGGCTGATCATACACTGATCACGTGACTGATCATGCACTGAATACGTGGCTGTCATGCACTGATCACGTGGCTATCATGCACTGATCACGTGGCTGATCATGCACTGATCACGTGACTGATCATGCACTGATCACGGCGCTATCATGCACTGATCACGTGGCTGATCATGCACTGATCACGGGACTGATCATGCACTGATCACGGGCTATCATGCACTGATACATGACTGACATGCACTGATCACGTGATGATCATGCACTGATCACGTGACTGATCATGCACTGATCACGTGACTGATCATGCACTGATCACGTGGCTGATCATGCACTGATCACGTGGCTGATCATGCACTGATCACGTGGCACTCATGCACTGATCACGTGGCTGATCATGCACTGATCACGTAACTGATCATGCACTGATCACGTGGCTATCATGCACTGCTCACGTGGCTGTCATGCACTGATCACGTAGCTACCATGCACTGATCACGTGACTGATCATGCACTGATCACGTAACTGATCATGCACTGATCACGTGACTGATCATGCACTGATCACGTGGCTATCATGCACTGATCACGTGGCTGATCATGCAATGATCACGTAGCTACCATGTACTGGTCACGTGACTGATCATGCACTGATCACGTGATTGATCATGCACTGATCACGTGGCTGATCATGCACTGATCACGTGGCTGATCACACATGATCACGTGACTGATCATGCACTGATCACGTGGCTCTCATGAACTGATCACGTGGCTGATCATGCACTGATCACGTGGCTATCATGCACTGATCACGTGGCTGATCACGCACGTATCACATGACTGATCATGCACTGATCACGTGACTATCATGCACTGATCACGTGGCTATCATGCACTGATCACGTGGCTGATCATGCACTGATCACGTAGCTACCATGTACTGGTCACGCGACTGATCATGCACTGATCACGTAATTGATCATGCACTGATCACGTGGCTGATCATGCACTGATCACGTGGCTGATCATGCACTGATCACGTGACTGATCATGCACTGATCACGTGACTGATCATGCACTGATCACGTGGCTATCATGCACTGATCACGTGGCTGATCATGCACTGATCACGTGACTGATCATGCACTGATCACGTGGCTGATCATGCACTGATCACGTGGCTGATCATGTGATGATCACGCAACTACCATGCACTGATCACGTGACTGATCATGCACTGATCACGTGGCTGATCATGCACTGATCACGTGGCTATCATGCACTATCACGTGGCTGATCATGCAATGATCATGCTACCATGTACTGGTCACGTGAATGATCATGCACTGATCACGTGACTGATCATGCACTGATCACGTGGCTATCATGCACTGATCACGTGACTGATCATGCACTGATCACGTCTATATCATGCACTGATCACATGACTGATCATGCACTGATCACGTGGATGATCATGCACTGATCACGTGACTGATCATGCACTGATCACGTGGCTGATCATGCACTGATCACGTGACTGATCATGCACTGATCACGTGACTATCATGCACTGATCACGTGACTGATCATGCACTGATCACGTGGCTATCATGCACTGATCACGTGGCTGATCATGCACTGATCACGTAGCTATCATGCACTGATCACGTGACTGATCATGCACTGATCAGTGACTGATCATGCACTGATCACGTGACTGATCATGCACTGATCACGTGGCTGATCATGCACTGATCACGTGGCTGATCATGCACTGATCACGTGACTGATCATGCACTGATCACGTGACTGATCATGCACTGATCACGTGGCTATCATGCACTGATCACGTGGCTGATCATGCACTGATCACGTGGCTGATCATGCACTGATCACGTGACTGATCATGCACTGATCACGTGACTGATCATGCACTGATCACGTGGCTATCATGCACTGATCACGTGGCTGATCATGCACTGATCACGTGGCTGATCATGCACTGATACCGTGACTGAGCATGGACTGATCACATGACTATCATGCACTGATCACGTGACTTAATGGCACTGATCATGTGACTGATCATGCGCTGATCATGTTTGCTATCATACACTGATCATGTGCCTCTGGAGGCAATAAACAAAGAGCTGAGTAGGCACGAATCAAACAGTCAGCAGGCAATAATCATGGAACTCAGCTGTGAGGAATCATGCTGCTCAGCTGGCAATAATCAAGCAGCTGAGCAGGCAGGAATTACGCAGCACAGCTGGCAATTGTCAAGCAGATGACAGGCAGGAATCGTGCAGCTCAGCTGGCAATTGTCAAGCAGATGAGCAGACAGTAATCACGCAGCTCAGCATGCACTGATCACGTGACTGAGCATGCACTGTTCACGTGGCTGATCATACACTGATCACGTAACTGATCATGCACTGATCACTTGGATATCATGCACTGATCACGTGGCTGATCATGCACTGTTCACGTGTCTGACCATGCACTGATCACGTGGCTGATCATACACTGATCACGTAACTGATCATGCACTGATCACGTGGCTATCATGCACTGATCACGTGGCTGATCATGCACTGATCACGTGGCTATCATGCACTGATCACGTGACTGATCATGCACTGATCACGTGGCTGATCATGCACTGATCACGTGACTGATCATGCACTGATCACGTGACTGATCATGCACTGATCACGTGGCTATCATGCACTGATCACGTGGCTGATCATGCACTGATCACGTGCCTGATCATGCACTGATCACATGACTGATCATGCACTGATCACGTGACTGATCATGCACTGATCACGTGGCTATCATGCACTACTCACGTGGCTGATCATGCAATGATCATGTAGCTACCATGTACTGGTCACGTGACTGATCATGCACTGATCAGGTGATGATCATGCACTGATCACGTGGCTGATCATGCACTGATCACGTGCCTGATCATGCACTGATCACGTGACTGATCATGCACTGATCACGTGGCTATCATGCACTGATCACGTGGCTGATCATGCACTGATCACGTGGCTGATCATGCACTGATACCGTGACTGAGCATGGACTGATCACATGACTATCATGCAGTGATCACGTGACTTAATGGCGCTGATCATGTGACTGATCATGCACTGATCATGTTTGCTATCATACACTGATCATGTGCCTCTGGAGGCAATAAACAAAGAGCTGAGTAGGCACGAATCAAACAGTCAGCAGGCAATGATCATGGAACTCAGGTGTGAGGAATCATGCTGCTCAGCTTGCAATAATCAAGCAGCTGAGCAGGCAGGAATTACGCAGCACAGCTGGCAATTCTCAAGCAGATGACAGGCAGGAATCGTGCAGCTCAGCTGGAAATTGTCAAGCAGATGAGCAGACAGTAATCACGCAGCTCAGCAGGCCCTGATCACGTGACTGAGCATGCACTGATCACGTGGCTGATCATGCAATGATCACGCAGCTACCATGTACTGATCACGTGACTGATCATGCACTGATCACGTACTGATCATGCACTGATCACGTGGCTATCATGCACTGATCACGTGGCTGATCATGCACTGATCATGTTTGGTGTCATGCACTGATCATGTGCCTCTGGATGCAATGAACACAGAGCTGAGCAGGCAGGAATCAGTCAGCAGGCAATAATCATGGAACTCAGCTCTGAGAAATCATGCTGCTCAGCTGGCAATAATCAAGTAGATGAGCAGGCAGGAATTACGCAGCACAGGTGGCAATTGTCAAGCAGATGACAGGCAGGAATCGTGCAGCTCAGCTGGCAATTGTCAAGCAGATGATCAGACACTAATCACGCAGCTCATCATGCACTGATCACGTGACTGATCATGCACTGTTCACGTGGCTGATCACACACTGATCACGTGACTGATCATGCACTGATCACGTGACTGATCATGCACTGATCACGTGGCTGATCATGCACTGATCACGTGACTATCATGCACTGATCACGTGGCTGATCATGCACTGATCACGTGACTGATCATGCACTGATCACGTGGCTATCATGCACTGATCACGTGGCTGATCATGCACTGATCACGGGACTGATCATGCACTGATCACGTGCTATCATGCACTGATCACGTGGCTGATCATGCACTGATCACGTGGCTGATCATGCACTGATCACGTGACTGATCATGCACTGATCACGTAACTGATCATGCACTGATCACGTGACTGATCATGCACTGATCAGTGGCAATCATGCACTGATCACGTGGCTGATCATGCACTGATCACGTGACTGATCATGCACTGATCACTGGCTATCATGCACTGATCACGTGGCTGATCATGCACTGATCACGTGGCTGATCATGCACTGATCACGTGACTGATCATGCACTGATCACGTCTGATCATGCACTGATCACGTGGCTGATCATGCACTGATCACGCGGATGATCATGCACTGATCACGTGACTGATCATGCACTGATCACGTGGCTATCATGCACTGATCACGTGGCTGATCACACATGATCACGTGACTGATCATGCACTGATCACGTGGCTATCATGCACTGATCACGTGGCTATCATGCACTGATCACGTAGCTGACCATGCACTGATCACGTGACTGATCATGCACTGATCACGTGACTGATCATGCACTGATCACGTGGCTATCATGCACTGATCACGTGGCTGATCATGCATGATCACGCAGGTATCATGCACTGATCACGTGACTGATCATGCACTGATCACGTGGCTGATCATGCACTGATCACGTGGCTGATCATGCACTGATCACGTGACTGATCATGCACTGATCACGTGGCACTCATGCACTGATCACGTGGCTGATCATACACTGATCACGTAACTGATCATGCACTGATCACGTGGCTACCATGCACTGATCACGTGGCTGATCATGCACTGATCACGTAGCTACCATATACTGGTCACGTGACTGATCATGCACTGATCACGTAAATGATCATGCACTGATCACGTGACTGATCATGCACTGATCACGTGACTGATCATGCACTGATCACGTGGCTATCATGCACTGATCACGTGGCTGATCATGCACTGATCACGTAGCAACCATGCACTGGTCACGTGACTGATCATGCACTGATCACGTAACTGATCATGCACTGATCACGTGGCTGATCATGCACTGATCACGTGGCTGATCATCACACGATCACGTGACTGATCATGCACTGATCACGTGGCTATCATGCACTGATCACGTGGCTATCATGCACTGATCACGTGGCTGATCATGCACTGATCACGTAGCTACCATGCACTGATCACGTGACTGATCATGCACTGATCACGTAACTGATCATGCACTGATCACGTGGCTGATCATGCACTGATCACGTGGCTATCATGCACTGATCACGTGGCTGATCATGCACTGATCACGATAGCTATGCACTGATCACGTGGATGATCATGCACTGATCACGTGGCTGATCATGCACTGATCACGTGACTGATCATGCACTGATCACGTGGCTATCATGCACTGATCACGTGGCTGATCATGCACTGATCACGCAGCTACCATGTACTGGTCACGTGACTGATCATGCACTGATCACGTAACTGATCATGCACTGATCACGTGGCTGATCATGCACTGATCACGTGGCTGATCATGCACTGATCACGTGACTATCATGCACTGATCACGTGGCTGATCACACTGATCACTGCCTGATCATGCACTGATCACGTGACTGATCATGCACTGATCACGTAGCAATCATGCACTGATCACGTGGCTGATCATGCACTGATCACGTGGCTGATCATGCACTGATCACGTGGCTATCATGCACTGATCACGTGGCTGATCATGCACTGATACCGTGACTGAGCATGGACTGATCACATGACTATCATGCAGTGATCACGTGACTTAATGGCGCTGATCATGTGACTGATCATGCGCTGATCATGTTTGCTATCATACACTGATCATGTGCCTCTGGAGGCAATAAACAAAGAGCTGAGTAGGCACGAATCAAACAGTCAGCAGGCAATAATCATGGAACTCAGCTGTGAGGAATCATGCTGCTCAGCTGGCAATAATCAAGCAGCTGAGCAGGCAGGAATTACGCAGCACAGCTGGCAATTGTCAAGCAGATGACAGGCAGGAATCATGCAGCTCAGCTGGCAATTGTCAAGCAGATGAGCAGACAGTAATCACGCAGCTCAGCAGGCCCTGATCACGTGACTGAGCATGCACTGTTCACGTGGCTGATCATACACTGATCACGTGATTGATCATGCACTGATCACTTGGATATCATGCACTGATCACGTGGCTGATCATGCACTGATCACGTGGCTGATCATGCACTGATCACGTAACTGATCATGCACTGATCACGTAACTGATCATGCACTGATCACGTGGCTGATCATGCACTGATCACGTGACTGATCATGCACTGATCACGTGACTGATCATGCACTGATCACGTGGCTATCATGCACTGATCACGTGGCTGATCATGCACTGATCACGCAGCTACCATGTACTGGTCACGTGACTGATCATGCACTGATCACGTAATTGATCATGCACTGATCACGTGGCTTATCATGCACTGATCATGTGACTGCTCATGTGCTGATCATGTTTTTGTCACACACTGATCATGTGCATCTGGAGGCAATGAACAAAGAGCTGAGTAGGCAGGAATCAGTCAGCAGGCTATAATCATGGAACTCAGCTCTCAGAAATCATGCTGCTCAGCTGGAAATAATCAAGTAGATGAGCAGGCAGGAATTATGCAGCACACGTGGCAATAGTCAAGGAGATGACAGTCAGGAATCGTACAGCTTAGCTGGCAATTGTCAAGCAGATGAGCAGACAGTAATCACGCAGCTCAGCAGGCCCTGATTACATGACTGAGCATGCACTGTTCACGTCGCTGATCAAACACCTATCACGTGAAATATCATGCACTGATCACGTGGCTCTCATGCACTGATCACGTGATTGCGCATGCACTGATCACGTAATTGTATGCACTGCTCACGTGGCTATCATGCACTGATCATGTGACTGATCATGCACTGATCACGTAGCTATCTTCAACTGATCACTTGGCTGATCATACACTCATCACGGGACTGATCATGCACTGATTATGGCGCTATCATGCATTGACTACATGACTCCACATGCACTGATCACGTGGATGATCATGCACTGATCACGTGACTGACCATGCACTGATCACGTGACTGATTACGCACTGATCACGTGGCTGATCATTCACTGATCACGTGGCTATCATGCACTGATCACGTGGCTGATCATGCACTGATCACGTAATTCATCATGCACTGGTCATGTGGCTGATCATGCACTGACCACGAGACTGAAAATGCACTGATCACGTCTAATCATGCACTGATCACGTGACTGCCCATGCACTGATCACGTGGATGATCATACACTAATCATGTGACAGATCATGCACTGATCACGTGGCTGATCATGCACTGATACCTTGACTGAGCATGGACTGATCACATGACTATCATGTAGTGATCACGTGACTTAATGGCGCTGATCATGTGACTGATCATGCGCTGATCATGTTTGCTATCATACACTGATCATGTGCCTCTGGAGGCAATAAACAAAGAGCTGAGTAGGCACGAATCAAACAGTCAGCAGGCAATAATCATGGAACTCAGCTGTGAGGAATCATGCTGCTCAGCTGGCAATAATCAAGCAGCTGAGCAGGCAGGAATTACGCAGCACAGCTGGCAATTGTCAAGCAGATGACAGGCAGGAATCGTGCAGCTCAGCTGGCAATTGTCAAGCAGATGAGCAGACAGTAATCACGCAGCTCAGCAGGCCCTGATCACGTGACTGAGCATGCACTGTTCACGTGGCTGATCATACACTTATCACGTGATTGATCATGCACTGATCACTTGGATATCATGCACTGATCACGTGGCTGATCATACACTGTTCACGCGTCTGACCATGCACTGATCACGTGGCTGATCATACAATGCTCACGTAACTGATCATGCATTGATCACGTGACTGATCATGCACTGATCACGTGACTGACCATGCACTGATCACGTGACTGATCATGCACTGATGATTTGGCAATCATGCACTGATTACTTGGCTGATCATACACTGATCACGTGACTGATAATGCACTGATCACTGGCTATCGTGCACTCATTACCTGGCTATCGTGCACTGATCACGTGGTTGATCATACACTGATCACGAGACTGATCTTGCACTGATCACGTCTGTATCATGCACTGATCATCTGACTGCCCATGCACTGATCACGTGGATAAACATACACTGATCATGTCACAGATCATGCAGTGATCACGCGGCTATCATGCACTGATCACGTGGCTGATCATACACTGATCACGTGTCTGACATGCACTGATCACGTGGCTGATCACACACTGATCACGTGACTGATCATGCACTGATCACGTGGCTATCATGCACTGATCACGTGACTGATCATGCACTGATCAAGTGACCTATCATGCACTGATCACGTGACTGATCATGCACTGATGAGTTGGCAATCATACACTGATTACTTGGCTGATCATACACTGATCACGTGACTGATAATGCACTGATCATCTGGCTATCGTGCACTCATTACCTGGCTGATCGTGCACTGATCACGTGGCTGATCATGCACTGATCACGTGACTGATCATGCACTGATCACGTCTGATCATGCACTGATCACCTGACTGCCCATGCACTGATCACGTGGATAAACATACACTGATCATGTCACAGATCATGCAGTGATCACGCGGCTATCATGCACTGCTCACGTGGCTGATCATGCAAAGATCACGTAGCTACCATGTACTGGTCACGTGAGTGATCATGCACTGATCACGTAATTGATCATACACTGATCAGGTGACTTATCATGCACAGTTCACGAGACTGATCATGCACTGATCACGTGGATATCATGCACTGATCACGTGTTTGATCATACACTGTTCACGTGTCTGACCATGCACTGCTCACGTGGCTGATCATACACTGTTCACGTAACTGATCATGCACTGATCACGTGGCTATCATGCACTGATCACGTGGCTGATCATGCACTGATCACGTGGCTTATCACACACTGTCACGTGAGTGATCATGCACTGATCACGTGGCACTCATTCACTGATCACGTGGCTGATCATATTCTGCTCACGTAACTGATCATGCACACATCAGGTGGCTATCATGCACTTCTCACCTGGCTGGTCATGCAATGTTCACGCAGCTACCATATACTGGTCACGTGACTGATCATGCACTGATCACGTAAATGATCATGCACTGTTCACGTGACTGATCATGTACTGATCACGTGACTGATCACGCACTGATCACGTGGCTATCATGCACTGCTCACGTGGCTGATCATGCAATGATCACGTAGCAAACATGTACTGGTCACGTGACTGATCATGCACTGATCACGTAATTAATCCTGCACTGATCACGTGACTGATCATGCACTGATCACGTGGCTGATCACACGTATCACGTGACTGATCATGCACTGATCAAGTGGCTATCATGCACTGATCACGTGGCTATCATGCACTGATCACGTGGCTGATCATGCAATGATCACGTAGCTACCATGTACTGGTCACGTGACTGATCTTGCACTGATCACGTAATTGATCATGCACTGATCACGTGGCTGATCAAGCACTGATCACGTGGCTATCATGCACTGCTAACGTGGCTGATCATGAAATGATCACGCAGCTACCATGTACTGCTCACGTATGTGATCATGCACTGATCATGTGGCTGATCATGCACTGATCACGTGACTGATCATACACTGATCACGTGGCTATCATGCACTGATCACTTGGCTGGTCATACACTGATCACGCAGCTACCATGTACTGGTCACGTGACTGATCATGCACTGATGACGTAATTGATCATGCACTGATCATGTGGCTGATCATGCACTGATCACGTGACTGATCATGCACTGATCACGTGGCTATCATGAACTGATCATGTGGCTGATCATACACTGATCATCTGCCTGGTCATGCACTGATCACGTGACTAATCATGAATTGATCACGTAGCAATCATTCACTGATCACGTGGCTGATCATGCACTGATCACGTGGCTGATCATGCAATGATCACGTGGCTATCATGCACTGATCACGTGGCTGATCATGCACTGATACCGTGACTGAGCATGGACTGATCACATGACTATCATGTAGTGATCACGTGACTTAATGGCGCTGACCATGTGACTGATCATGAGCTGAGCATGTTTGCTATCATACACTGATCATGTGCCTCAGGAGGCAATAAACAAAGAGCTGAATAGGCATGAATCAAACAGTCAGCAGGCAATAATCATGGAACTCAGCTGTGAGGAATCATTCTGCTCAGCTGGCAATAATCAAGCAGCTGAGCAGGCAGGAATTACACAGCACAGCTGGCAATTGTCAAGCAGATGACAGGCAGGAATCATGCAGCTCAGCTGGCAATTGTCAAGCAGATGAGCAGACAGGAATCACGCAGCTCAGCAGGCCCTGATCACGTGACTGAGCATGCACTGTTCACGTGGCTGATCATACACTGATCACGTGATTGATCATGCACTGATCACTTGGATATCATGCACTGATCACGTGGCTGATCATACACTGATCACGTGTCTGACCATGCACTGATCACGTGGCTGATCATACACTGCTCACGTAACTGATCATGCACTGATCACGTAACTGATCATGCACTGATCACGTGGCTGATCATGCACTGATCACGTGACTGATCATGCACTGATCACGTGACTGATCATGCACTGATCACGTGGCTATCATGCACTGATCACGTGGCTGATCATGCACTGATCACGCAGCTACCATGCACTGGTCACATGACTGATCATGCACTGATCACGTAATTGATCATGCACTGATCACCTTGCTTATCATGCACTGATCATGTGACTGATCATGTGCTGATCATGTTTGGAGTCATACACTGATCATGTGCATCTGGAGGCAATGAACAAAGAGCTGAGTAGGCAGGAATCAGTCAGCAGGCTATAATCATGGAACTCAGCTCTGAGAAATCATGCTGCTCAGCTGGCAATAATCAAGTAGATGAGCAGGCAGGAATTATGCAGCACACGTGGCAATTGTCAAGGAGATGACAGGCAGGAATCGTACAGCTCAGCTGGCAATTGTCAAGCAGCTGAGCAGACAGTAATCACGCAGCTCAGCAGGCCCTGATCACGTGACTGAGCATGCACTGTTCACGTGGCTGATCACACACTATCACGTGAATGATCATGCACTGATCACGTGGCTATCATGCACTGATCACGTGACTGATCATGCACTGATCACGTAATTGTCATGCACTGATCACGTGGCTATCATGCACTGATCACGTGACTGATCATGCACTGATCACGTGGCTATCATGCACTGATCACGTGGCTGATCATGCACTGATCACGGGACTGATCATGCACTGATCACGGCGCTATCATGCACTGACTACATGACTCCACATGCACTGATCACGTGGATGATCATGCACTGATCACGTGACTGATCATGCACTGATCACGTGACTGATCATGCACTGATCACGTGGCTGATCATGCACTGATCACGTGGCTATCATGCACTGATCACGTGGCTGATCATGCACTGATCACGTAGCTACCATGCACTGGTCACGTGACTGATCATGCACTGATCACGTAACTGATCATGCACTGATCACGTGACTGATCATGCACTGATCACGTGGCTGATCATGCACTGATCACGTGACTATCATGCACTGATCACGTGGCTGATCATGCACTGATCACGTAGCTATCATGCACTGATCACGTGGCTGATCATGCACTGATCGCGTGGCTGATCATGCACTGATCACGTGACTGATCATGCACTGATCACGGACTGATCATGCACTGATCACGTGGATATCATGCACTGATCACGTGGCTGATCATGCACTGATCACGTAACTGATCATGCACTGATCACGTGGCTATCATGCACTGATCACGTGGCTGATCATGCACTGATCACGTGGCTGATCACACACTGATCACGTGACTGATCATGCACTGATCACGTGGCACTCATGCACTGATCACGTGGCTGATCATACACTGATCACGTAACTGATCATGCACTGATCACGTGGCTATCATGCACTGATCACGTGGCTGATCATGCACTGATCACGTAGCTACCATATACTGATCACGTGACTGATCATGCACTGATCACGTGGCTGATCATGCACTGATCACGTGACTGATCATGCACTGATCACGTGACTGATCATGCACTGATCACGTGGCTATCATGCACTGCTCACGTGGCTGATCATGCAATGATCACGCAGCTACCATGTACTGGTCACGTGACTGATCATGCACTGATCACGCAATTGATCATGCACTGATCACGTGGCTGATCATGCACTGATCACGTGACTGATCATGCACTGATCACGTGGCTGATCATGCACTGATCACGTGGCTATCATGCACTGATCACGTGGCTGATCATGCACTGATCACGTGTAATCATGCACTGATCACATGACTGCCCATGCACTGATCACGTGGATGATCATACACTAATCACGTGACTGATCATGCACTGATCACGTGGCTGATCATGCACTGATACCGTGACTGAGCATGGACTGATCACATGACTATCATGTACTGATCACGTGACTTAATGGCACTGATCATGTGACTGATCATGCACTGATCACGTTTGCTATCATACACTGATCACGTGCCTCTGGAGGCAATAAACAAATAGCTGAGTAGGCACGAATCAAACAGTCAGCAGGCAATAATCATGGAACTCAGCTGTGAGGAATCATGCTGCTCAGCTGGCAATAATCAAGCAGCTGAGCAGGCAGGAATCACGCAGCACAGCTGGCAATTGTCAAGCAGATGACGGGCAGGAATCGTGCAGCTCAGCTGGCAATTGTCACGCAGATGATCAGACAGTAATCACGCAGCTCAGCATGCCCTGATCACGTGACTGAGCATGCACTGTTCACGTGGCTGATCATACACTGATCACGTGATTGATCATGCACTGATCACTTGGATATCATGCACTGATCACGTGGCTGATCATACACTGTTCACGTGTCTGACCATGCACTGATCACGTGGCTGATCATGCACTGATCACGTAACTGATCATGCACTGATCACGTGGCTATCATGCACTGATCACGTGGCTGATCATGCACTGATCACGTGGCTGATCATGCACTGATCACGTGACTGATCATGCACTGATCAGTGGCTATCATGCACTGATCACGTGGCTGATCATGCACTGATCACGTGACTGATCATGCACTGATCATCTGGCTATCATGCACTGATCACGTGGCTATCATGCACTGATCACGTGGCTGATCATGCACTGATCACGTGACTGATCATGCACTGATCACGTCTGATCATGCACTGATCACTGACTGATCATGCACTGATCACGTGGCTGATCATGCACTGATCACGTAACTGATCATGCACTGATCACGTGGCTATCATGCACTGCTCACGTGGGTGATCATGCAATGATCATGTAGCTACCATGTACTGGTCACGTGACTGATCATGCACTGATCACGTAATTGATCATGCACTGATCACGTGACTGATCATGCACTGATCACGTGACTGATCATGCACTGATCACGTGGATATCATGCACTGATCACGTGGCTGATCATGCACTGATCACGTGTCTGATCATGCACTGATCACGTGGCTGATCATGCACTGATCACGTAACTGATCATGCACTGATCACGTGGCTATCATGCACTGATCACGTGGCTGATCATGCACTGATCACGTGGCTGATCACACACTGTCACGTGACTGATCATGCACTGATCACGTGGCACTCATGCACTGATCACGTGGCTGATCATGCACTGATCACGTAACTGATCATGCACTGATCACGTGGCTATCATGCACTGATCACGTGGCTGATCATGCAATGATCACGTAGCTACCATATACTGATCACGTGACTGATCATGCACTGATCACGTAACTGATCATGCACTGATCACGTGACTATCATGCACTGATCACGTGGCTGATCATGCACTGATCACGTAGCAACCATGCACTGATCACGTGACTGATCATGCACTGATCACGTAATGATCATGCACTGATCACGTGACTGATCATGCACTGATCACGTGGCTGATCACGTCCAGATCACGTGACTGAACATGCACTGATCACGTGGCTATCATGCACTGATCACGTGGATATCATGCACTGATCACATGGCTGATCACACACGTATCACGTGACTGATCATGCACTGATCACGTGGCTATCATGCACTGATCACGTGGCTATCATGCACTGATCACGTGGCTGATCATGCACTGATCACGTAGCTACATATACTGATCACGTGACTGATCATGCACTGATCACGTAATTGATCATGCACTGATCACGTGGCTGATCATGCACTGATCACGTGGCTGATCATGCACTGATCACGTGGCTATCATGCACTGATCACGTGGCTGATCATGCACTGATCACGTAGCTATCATGCACTGGTCACGTGACTGATCATGCACTGATCACGTAACTGATCATGCACTGATCACGTGACTGATCATGCACTGATCACGTGGCTGATCATGCACTGATCACGTGACTGATCATGCACTGATCACGTGGCTATCATGCACTGATCACGTGGCTGATCATGCACTGATCACGCAGCTATCATGCACTGATCACGTGACTGATCATGCACTGATCACGTGGCTGATCATGCACTGATCACGTGGCTATCATGCACTGATCACGTGGCTGATCATGCACTGATCACGTGCCTGATCATGCACTGATCACATGACTGATCATGCACTGATCACGTGACTGATCATGCACTGATCACGTGGCTATCATGCACTACTCACGTGGCTGATCATGCAATGATCACGTAGCTACCATGTACTGGTCACGTGACTGATCATGCACTGATCACGTGACTGATCATGCACTGATCACGTGGCTATCATGCACTGATCACGTGGCTGATCATGCACTGATCACGTGCCTATCATGCACTGATCACGTGACTGATCATGCACTGATCACGTGGCTATCATGCACTGATCACGTGGCTGATCATGCACTGATCACGTGGCTATCATGCACTGATCACGTGGCTATCATGCACTGATCACGTGGCTATCATGCACTGATCACGTGGCTGATCATGCACTGATACCGTGACTGATCATGGACTGATCACATGACTATCATGTAGTGATCACGTGACTTAATGGCGCTGATCATGTGACTGATCATGCGCTGATCATGGTTGCTATCATACACTGATCATGTGCCTCTGGAGGCAATAAACACAGAGCTGAGTAGGCATGAATCAAACAGTCAGCAGGCAATAATCATGGAACTCAGCTGTGAGGAATCATGCTGCTCAGCTGGCAATAATCAAGCAGCTGAGCAGGCAGGAATTACGCAGCACAGCTGGCAATTGTCAAGCAGATGACAGGCAGGAATCGTGCAGCTCAGCTGGCAATTGTCAAGCAGATGAGCAGACAGTAATCACGCAGCTCAGCAGGCCCTGATCACGTGACTGAGCATGCACTGTTCACGTGGCTGATCATGCACTGATCACGTGATTGATCATGCACTGATCACTTGGATATCATGCACTGATCACGTGGCTGATCATGCACTGATCACGTGATCGATCATGCACTGATCACGTGGCTGATCATGCACTGATCACGTGGCTGATCATGCACTGATCACGTGACTGATCATGCACTGATCACGTGGCTATCATGCACTGATCACGTGGCTGATCATGCACTGATCACGGGACTGATCATGCACTGATCACGGGCTATCATGCACTGACACATGACTGACATGCACTGATCACGTGAATGATCATGCACTGATCACGTGGCTGATCATGCACTGATCACGTGACTGATCATGCACTGATCACGTGGCTATCATGCACTGATCACGTGGCTATCATGCACTGATCACATTGCTGATCATGCACTGATCACGTAGCTATCATGCACTGATCACGTGACTGATCATGCACTGATCACGTGGCTGATCATGCACTGATCACGTGACTGATCATGCACTGATCACGTAACTGATCATGCACTGATCACGTGGCTATCATGCACTGATCACGTGGCTGATCATGCACTGATCACGTAACTGATCATGCACTGATCACGTGACTATCATGCACTGATCACGTGGCTGATCATGCACTGATCACGTGGCTGATCACACACTGTCACGTGACTGATCATGCACTGATCACGTGGCACTCATGCACTGGTCACGTGACTGATCATACACTGATCACGTAACTGATCATGCACTGATCACGTGGCTATCATGCACTGATCACGTGGCTGATCATGCAATGATCACGTAGCTACCATGCACTGGTCACGTGACTGATCATGCACTGATCACGTGGCTGATCATGCACTGATCACGTGACTGATCATGCACTGATCACGTGACTGATCATGCACTGATCACGTGGCTATCATGCACTGATCACGTGGCTGATCATGCACTGATCACGCAGCTACCATGTACTGGTCACGTGACTGATCATGCACTGATCACGTAATTGATCATGCACTGATCACGTGGCTGATCATGCACTGATCACGTGACTGATCATGCACTGATCACGTGGCTGATCATGCACTGATCACGTGGCTATCATGCACTGATCACGTGACTGATCATGCACTGATCACGTCTGATCATGCACTGATCACATGACTGATCATGCACTGATCACGTGGCTGATCATGCACTGATCACGTGACTGATCATGCACTGATCACGTGACTGATCATGCACTGATCACGCCGCTGATCATGCACTGATCACGTGGCTGATCATGCACTGATCACGTGACTGATCATGCACTGATCACGTGGCATCATGCACTGATCACGTGGCTGATCATGCACTGATCACGTGACTGATCATGCACTGATCACGTGGCTATCATGCACTGATCACGTGGCTGATCATGCACTGATCACGCAGCTACCATGCACTGATCACGTGACTGATCATGCACTGATCACGTGGCTGATCATGCACTGATCACGTGGCTGATCATGCACTGATCACGTGACTGATCATGCACTGATCACGTGGCTGATCATGCACTGATCACGTGACTGATCATGCACTGATCACGTGGCTGATCATGCACTGATCATGTAGCTACCATGCACTGGTCACGTGAATGATCATGCACCCATCAGGTGACTGATCATGCACTGATCACGTGGCTATCATGCACTGATCACGAGACTGATCATGCACTGATCACGTCTAATCATGCACTGATCACATGACTGCCCATGCACTGATCACGTGGATGATCATACACTAATCATGTGACAGATCATGCACTGATCACGTGGCTGATCATGCACTGATACCGTGACTGTGCATGGACTGATCACATGACTATCATGTAGTGATCACGTGACTTAATGGCGCTGATCATGTGACTGATCATGCGCTGATCATGTTTGCTATCATACACTGATCATGTGCCTCTGGAGGCAATAACAAAGAGCTGAGTAGGCACGAATCAAACAGTCAGCAGGCAATAATCATGGAACTCAGCTGTGAGGAATCATGCTGCTCAGCTGGCAATAATCAAGCAGCTGAGCAGGCAGGAATTACGCAGCACAGCTGGCAATTGTCAAGCAGATGACAGGCAGGAATCGTGCAGCTCAGCTGGCAATTGTCAAGCAGATGAGCAGACAGTAATCACGCAGCTCAGCAGGCCCTGATCACGTGACTGAGCATGCACTGTTCACGTGGCTGATCATACACTGATCACGTGATTGATCATGCACTGATCACTTGGATATCATGCACTGATCACGTGGCTGATCATACACTGTTCACGTGTCTGACCATGCACTGATCACGTGGCTGATCATACACTGCTCACGTAACTGATCATGCACTGATCACGTGGCTATCATGCACTGATCACGTGGCTGATCATGCACTGATCACGTGACTGATCATGCACTGATCACGTGACTGATCATGCACTGATCAGCTGGCAATCATGCACTGATCACGTGGCTGATCATACACTGATCACGTGACTGATCATGCACTGATCACGTCTGTATCATGCACTGCTCACGTGGCTGATCATGCACTGATCACGCGGCTGATCATGCACTGATCAAGTGAATGATCATGCACTGATCACGTGACTATCATGCACTGATCACGTAACTGATCATGCACTGATCACGTAGCTATCATACTGATCACGTGACTGATCATGCACTGATCACGTGGCTGATCATGCACTGATCACGTGACTGATCATGCACTGATCACGTGACTGATCATGCACTGATCACGTGGCTATCATGCACTGATCACGTGGCTATCATGCACTGATCACGTGGCTGATCATACACGATCACGTGACTGATCATGCACTGATCACGTGGCTATCATGCACTGATCACGTGACTATCATGCACTGATCACGTGGCTATCATGCACTGATCACGTGGCTGATCATGCACTGATCACGCAGCTATCATGCACTGATCACGTGACTGATCATGCACTGATCACGTGGCTGATCATGCACTGATCACGTGGCTGATCATGCACTGATCACGTGGCTATCATGCACTGATCACGTGGCTGATCATGCAATGATCACGCAGCTACCATGCACTGATCACGTGACTGATCATGCACTGATCACGTGGCTGATCATGCACTGATCACGTGACTGATCATGCACTGATCACGTGACTGATCATGCACTGATCACGTGGCTATCATGCACTGATCACGTGGCTGATCATGCACTGATCACGCAGCTACCATGCACTGATCACGTGACTGATCATGCACTGATCACGTAATTGATCATGCACTGATCACGTGGCTTATCATGCACTGATCACGTGACTGATCATGCACTGATCACGTGACTGATCATGCACTGATCACGTGGCTATCATGCACTGATCACGTGGCTGATCATGCACTGATCACGTGCCTGATCATGCACTGATCACGTGACTGATCATGCACTGATCACGTGACTGATCATGCACTGATCACGTGGCTATCATGCACTATCACGTGGCTGATCATGCAATGATCATGTAGCTACCATGTACTGATCACGTGACTGATCATACACTGATCACGTGACTGATCATGCACTGATCACGTGGCTATCATGCACTGATCACGTGGCTGATCATGCACTGATCACGTGCCATGTCATGCACTGATCACGTGACTGATCATGCACTGATCACGTAGCAATCATGCACTGATCACGTGACTGATCATGCACTGATCACGTGGCTATCATGCACTGATCACGTGGCTCTCATGCACTGATCACGTGACTGATCATGCACTGATCACGTAATTGTCATGCACTGATCACGTGGCTATCATGCACTGATCACGTGGCTGATCATGCACTGATCACGTAGCTATCATGCACTGATCACGTGGCTGATCATGCACTGATCACGGGACTGATCATGCACTGATCACGGGCTATCATGCACTGTCACATGACTGACATGCACTGATCACGTGGATGATCATGCACTGATCACGTAACTGATCATGCACTGATCACGTGACTGATCATGCACTGATCACGTGGCTGATCATGCACTGATCACGTGATTGATCATGCACTGATCACGTTGCTGATCATGCACTGATCACGTGGCTGATCATGCACTGATCACGTAACTGATCATGCACTGATCACGTGGCTATCATGCACTGATCACGTGGCTGATCATGCAATGATCACGTAGCTATCATGCACTGGTCACGTGACTGATCATGCACTGATCACGTAAATGATCATGCACTGATCACGTGACTGATCATGCACTGATCACGTGACTGATCATGCACTGATCACGTGGCTATCATGCACTGATCACGTGGCTGATCATGCAATGATCACGTAGAAACCATGTACTGGTCACGTGACTGATCATGCACTGATCACGTGGCTGATCATGCACTGATCACGTGGCTATCATGCACTGATCACGTGGCTATCATGCACTGATCACGTGGCTGATCATACACGATCACGTGACTGATCATGCACTGATCACGTGGCTGATCATGCACTGATCACGTGGCTATCATGCACTGATCACGTGACTGATCATGCACTGATCACGTAACTGATCATGCACTGATCACGTGGCTGATCATGCACTGATCACGTGACTGATCATGCACTGATCACGTGACTGATCATGCACTGATCACGTGGCTATCATGCACTGCTCAATGGCTGATCATGCACTGATCACGCAGCTATCATGCACTGATCACGTGGCTGATCATGCACTGATCACGTGGCTATCATGCACTGATCACGTGGCTGATCATGCACTGATCACGTAGCTATCATGCACTGGTCACGTGACTGATCATGCACTGATCACGTGACTGATCATGCACTGATCACGTGACTGATCATGCACTGATCACGTGACTGATCATGCACTGATCACGTGGCTGATCATGCACTGATCACGTGGCTATCATGCACTGATCACGTGGCTGATCATGCACTGATCACGCAGCTATCATGCACTGGTCACGTGACTGATCATGCACTGATCACGTGGCTGATCATGCACTGATCACGTGGCTTATCATGCACTGATCATGTGACTGATCATGCACTGATCATGTTTGGTGTCATACACTGATCATGTGCCTCTGGAGGCAATGAACAAAGAGCTGAGTAGGCAGGAATCAGTCAGCAGGCAATGATCATGGAACTCAGCTCTGAGAAATCATGCTGCTCAGCTGGCAATAATCAAGCAGATGAGCAGGCAGGAATTATGCAGCACACGTGGCAATTGTCAAGCAGATGACAGGCAGGAATCGTGCAGCTCAGCTGGCAATTGTCAAGCAGATGAGCAGACAGTAATCACGCAGCTCAGCAGGCCCTGATCACGTGACTGATCATGCACTGATCACGTGGCTGATCACACACTGATCACGTGACTGATCATGCACTGATCACGTGGCTATCATGCACTGATCACGTGGCTGATCATGCACTGATCACGTAATTGTATGCACTGATCACGTGGCTATCATGCACTGATCACGTGACTGATCATGCACTGATCACGTGGCTATCATGCACTGATCACGTGGCTGATCATGCACTGATCACGGGACTGATCATGCACTGATCACGGCGCTATCATGCACTGACTACATGACTCACATGCACTGATCACGTGGCTGATCATGCACTGATCACGTGACTGATCATGCACTGATCACGTGACTGATCATGCACTGATCACGTGGCTGATCATGCACTGATCACGTGGCTATCATGCACTGATCACGTGGCTGATCATGCACTGATCACGTAGCTATCATGCACTGATCACGTGGCTGATCATGCACTGATCACGTGACTGATCATGCACTGATCACGTGACTGATCATGCACTGATCACGTGGCTGATCATGCACTGATCACGTGGCTATCATGCACTGATCACGTGCTGATCATGCACTGATCACGTAGCTATCATGCACTGATCACGTGACTGATCATGCACTGATCACGTGGCTGATCATGCACTGATCACGTGACTGATCATGCACTGATCACGTACTGATCATGCACTGATCACGTGGCTACCATGTACTGATCACGTGGCTGATCATGCACTGATCACGTGACTGATCATGCACTGATCACGTGGCTATCATGCACTGATCACGTGGCTGATCATGCACTGATCACGTGGCTGATCATGCACTGATCACGTGACTGATCATGCACTGATCACGTGGCATCATGCACTGATCACGTGGCTGATCATGCACTGATCACGTGGCTGATCATGCACTGATCACGTGGCTATCATGCACTGATCACGTGGCTGATCATGCACTGATCACGTAGCTACCATGTACTGATCACGTGACTGATCATGCACTGATCACGTGGCTGATCATGCACTGATCACGTGACTGATCATGCACTGATCACGTGGCTGATCATGCACTGATCACGTGGCTATCATGCACTGCTCACGTGGCTGATCATGCAATGATCACGCAGCTACCATGTACTGGTCACGTGACTGATCATGCACTGATCACGTAATTGATCATGCACTGATCACGTGGCTGATCATGCACTGATCACGTGGCTGATCATGCACTGATCACGTGGCTGATCATGCACTGATCACGTGGCTATCATGCACTGATCACGTGACTGATCATGCACTGATCACGTCTAATCATGCACTGATCACATGACTGCCCATGCACTGATCACGTGGATGATCATGCACTGATCATGTGACAGATCATGCACTGATCACGTGGCTGATCATGCACTGATACCGTGACTGAGCATGGACTGATCACATGACTATCATGTAGTGATCACGTGACTTAATGGCGCTGATCATGTGACTGATCATGCGCTGATCATGTTTGCTATCATACACTGATCATGTGCCTCTGGAGGCAATGAACAAAGAGCTGAGTAGGCACGAATCAAACAGTCAGCAGGCAATAATCATGGAACTCAGCTGTGAGGAATCATGCTGCTCAGCTGGCAATAATCAAGCAGCTGAGCAGGCAGGAATTACGCAGCACAGCTGGCAATTGTCAAGCAGATGACAGGCAGGAATCGTGCAGCTCAGCTGGCAATTGTCAAGCAGATGAGCAGACAGTAATCACGCAGCTCAGCAGGCCCTGATCACGTGACTGAGCATGCACTGTTCACGTGGCTGATCACACACTGATCACGTGACTGATCATGCACTGATCACGTGGCTATCATGCACTGATCACGTGGCTGATCATACACTGTTCACGTGTCTGACCATGCACTGATCACGTGGCTGATCATGCACTGATCACGTAACTGATCATGCACTGATCACGTGGCTATCATGCACTGATCACGTGGCTGATCATGCACTGATCACGTGACTGATCATGCACTGATCACGTGACTGATCATGCACTGATCAGTGGCAATCATGCACTGATCACGTGGCTGATCATACACTGATCACGTGACTGATCATGCACTGATCACTGGCTATCATGCACTGATTACGTGGCTATCATGCACTGATCACGTGGCTGATCATGCACTGATCACGTGACTGATCATGCACTGATCACGTCTGATCATGCACTGATCACTGACTGATCATGCACTGATCACCCGGATGATCATGCACTGATCACGTGACTGATCATGCACTGATCACGTGGCTATCATGCACTGCTCACGTGGCTGATCATGCACTGATCACGTAGCTACCATGTACTGGTCACGTGACTGATCATGCACTGATCACGTAATTGATCATGCACTGATCACGTGACTGATCATGCACTGATCACGTGACTGATCATGCACTGATCACGTGGATATCATGCACTGATCACGTGGCTGATCATGCACTGATCACGTGTCTGATCATGCACTGATCACGTGGCTGATCATGCACTGATCACGTAACTGATCATGCACTGATCACGTGGCTATCATGCACTGATCACGTGGCTGATCATGCACTGATCACGTGGCTGATCACACTGTCACGTGGCTGATCATGCACTGATCACGTGGCACTCATGCACTGATCACGTGGCTGATCATCTGCTCACGTAACTGATCATGCACTGATCACGTGGCTATCATGCACTGATCACGTGGCTGATCATGCACTGATCACGTAGCTACCATGCACTGATCACGTGACTGATCATGCACTGATCACGTAACTGATCATGCACTGATCACGTGCCTGTCATGCACTGATCACGTGGCTGATCATGCACTGATCACGTAGCAATCATGCACTGATCACGTGACTGATCATGCACTGATCACGTAATGATCATGCACTGATCACGTGACTGATCATGCACTGATCACGTGGCTGATCATGCACTGATCACGTGACTGATCATGCACTGATCACGTGGCTATCATGCACTGATCACGTGGCTATCATGCACTGATCACGTGGCTGATCACACTGATCACGTGACTGATCATGCACTGATCACGTGACTATCATGCACTGATCACGTGGCTATCATGCACTGATCACGTGGCTGATCATGCAATGATCACGTAGCTACATGTACTGATCACGTGACTGATCATGCACTGATCACGTAACTGATCATGCACTGATCACGTGGCTGATCATGCACTGATCACGTGGCTGATCATGCACTGATCACGTGGCTATCATGCACTGATCACGTGGCTGATCATGCACTGATCACGTAGCTATCATGCACTGATCACGTGACTGATCATGCACTGATCACGTAATTGATCATGCACTGATCACGTGACTGATCATGCACTGATCACGTGGCTGATCATGCACTGATCACGTGACTGATCATGCACTGATCACGTGGCTATCATGCACTGATCACGTGGCTGATCATGCACTGATCACGTGGCTACCATGCACTGATCACGTGACTGATCATGCACTGATCACGTGACTGATCATGCACTGATCACGTGGCTATCATGCACTGATCACGTGGCTGATCATGCACTGATCACGTGCCTGATCATGCACTGATCACGTGACTGATCATGCACTGATCACGTGACTGATCATGCACTGATCACGTGGCTATCATGCACTACTCACGTGGCTGATCATGCAATGATCACGTAGCTACCATGTACTGGTCACGTGACTGATCATGCACTGATCACGTGACTGATCATGCACTGATCACGTGGCTATCATGCACTGATCACGTGGCTGATCATGCACTGATCACGTGCCTATCATGCACTGATCACGTGACTGATCATGCACTGATCACGTGGCAATCATGCACTGATCACGTGGCTGATCATGCACTGATCACGTGGCTATCATGCACTGATCACGTGGCTATCATGCACTGATCACGTGGCTATCATGCACTGATCACGTGGCTGATCATGCACTGATACCGTGACTGAGCATGGACTGATCACATGACTATCATGTAGTGATCACGTGACTTAATGGCGCTGATCATGTGACTGATCATGCGCTGATCATGTTTGCTATCATACACTGATCATGTGCCTCTGGAGGCAATAAACAAAGAGCTGAGTAGGCATGAATCAAACAGTCAGCAGGCAATAATCATGGAACTCAGCTGTGAGGAATCATGCTGCTCAGCTGGCAATAATCAAGCAGCTGAGCAGGCAGGAATTACGCAGCACAGCTGGCAATTGTCAAGCAGATGACAGGCAGGAATCATGCAGCTCAGCTGGCAATTGTCAAGCAGATGAGCAGACAGTAATCACGCAGCTCAGCAGGCCCTGATCACGTGACTGAGCATGCACTGTTCACGTGGCTGATCATACACTGATCACGTGATTGATCATGCACTGATCACTTGGATATCATGCACTGATCACGTGGCTGATCATGCACTGATCACGTGATTGATCATGCACTGATCACGTGGCTGATCATGCACTGATCACGTGGCTGATCATGCACTGATCACGTGGCTGATCATGCACTGATCACGTGGCTATCATGCACTGATCACGTGGCTGATCATGCACTGATCACGGGACTGATCATGCACTGATCACGGGCTATCATGCACTGACACATGACTGATCATGCACTGATCACGTGGATGATCATGCACTGATCACGTGACTGATCATGCACTGATCACGTGACTGATCATGCACTGATCACGTGGCTATCATGCACTGATCACGTGGCTATCATGCACTGATCACGTTGCTGATCATGCACTGATCACGTAGCTATCATGCACTGATCACGTGACTGATCATGCACTGATCACGTGGCTGATCATGCACTGATCACGTGACTGATCATGCACTGATCACGTGACTGATCATGCACTGATCACGTGGATATCATGCACTGATCACGTGGCTGATCATACACTGATCACGTGACTGATCATGCACTGATCACGTGGCTATCATGCACTGATCACGTGGCTGATCATGCACTGATCACGTGGCTGATCACACACTGTCACGTGACTGATCATGCACTGATCACGTGGCATCATGCACTGATCACGTGGCTGATCATACACTGATCACGTAACTGATCATGCACTGATCACGTGGCTATCATGCACTGATCACGTGGCTGATCATGCAATGATCACGTAGCTACCATATACTGATCACGTGACTGATCATGCACTGATCACGTGGCTGATCATGCACTGATCACGTGACTGATCATGCACTGATCACGTGACTGATCATGCACTGATCACGTGGCTATCATGCACTGCTCACGTGGCTGATCATGCAATGATCACGTAGCTACCATGTACTGGTCACGTGACTGATCATGCACTGATCACGTAATTGATCATGCACTGATCACGTGGCTGATCATGCACTGATCACGTGACTGATCATGCACTGATCACGTGGCTGATCATGCACTGATCACGTGGCTATCATGCACTGATCACGTGACTGATCATGCACTGATCACGTCTGATCATGCACTGATCACATGACTGATCATGCACTGATCACGTGGATGATCATGCACTGATCACGTGACTGATCATGCACTGATCACGTGACTGATCATGCACTGATCACGTGGCTGATCATGCACTGATCACGTGGCTGATCACACACTGATCACGTGACTGATCATGCACTGATCACGTGGCATCATGCACTGATCACGTGGCTGATCATGCACTGATCACGTGACTGATCATGCACTGATCACGTGGCTATCATGCACTGATCACGTGGCTGATCATGCACTGATCACGCAGCTATCATGCACTGATCACGTGACTGATCATGCACTGATCACGTGGCTGATCATGCACTGATCACGTGGCTGATCATGCACTGATCACGTGACTGATCATGCACTGATCACGTGGCTGATCATGCACTGATCACGTGGCTGATCATGCACTGATCACGTGGCTGATCATGCACTGATCATGTGGCTACCATGTACTGGTCACGTGAATGATCATACACCCATCAGGTGACTGATCATGCACTGATCACGTGGCTATCATGCACTGATCACGAGACTGATCATGCACTGATCACGTCTAATCATGCACTGATCACATGACTGCCCATGCACTGATCACGTGGATGATCATACACTAATCATGTGACAGATCATGCACTGATCACGTGGCTGATCATGCACTGATACCGTGACTGAGCATGGACTGATCACATGACTATCATGTAGTGATCACGTGACTTCATGGCGCTGATCATGTGACTGATCATGCGCTGATCATGTTTGCTATCATACACTGATCATGTGCCTCTGGAGGCAATAAACAAAGAGCTGAGTAGGCACGAATCAAACAGTCAGCAGGCAATAATCATGGAACTCAGCTGTGAGGAATCATGCTGCTCAGCTGGCAATAATCAAGCAGCTGAGCAGGCAGGAATTACGCAGCACAGCTGGCAATTGTCAAGCAGATGACAGGCAGGAATCGTGCAGCTCAGCTGGCAATTGTCAAGCAGATGAGCAGACAGTAATCACGCAGCTCAGCAGGCCCTGATCACGTGACTGAGCATGCACTGTTCACGTGGCTGATCATACACTGATCACGTGATTGATCATGCACTGATCACTTGGATATCATGCACTGATCACGTGGCTGATCATACACTGTTCACGTGTCTGACCATGCACTGATCACGTGGCTGATCATACACTGCTCACGTAACTGATCATGCACTGATCACGTGGCTATCATGCACTGATCACGTGGCTGATCATGCACTGATCACGTGGCTGATCATGCACTGATCACGTGACTGATCATGCACTGATCACTGGCAATCATGCACTGATCACGTGGCTGATCATACACTGATCACGTGACTGATCATGCACTGATCACGTCTGTATCATGCACTGATCACGTGACTGATCATGCACTGATCACGTGGATGATCATACACTGATCATGTGACTGATCATGCACTGATCACGTGGCTATCATGCACTGATCACGTGGCTGATCATGCACTGATCACGTAGCTACCATACTGATCACGTGACTGATCATGCACTGATCACGTAAATGATCATGCACTGATCACGTGACTGATCATGCACTGATCACGTGACTGATCATGCACTGATCACGTGGCTATCATGCACTGATCACGTGGCTATCATGCACTGATCACGTGGCTGATCACACACGTATCACGTGACTGATCATGCACTGATCACGTGGCTATCATGCACTGATCACGTGGCTATCATGCACTGATCACGTGGCTATCATGCACTGATCACGTGGCTGATCATGCACTGATCACGCAGCTATCATGCACTGATCACGTGACTGATCATGCACTGATCACGTGGCTGATCATGCACTGATCACGTGGCTGATCATGCACTGATCACGTGGCTATCATGCACTGATCACGTGGCTGATCATGCAATGATCACGCAGCTACCATGCACTGATCACGTGACTGATCATGCACTGATCACGTGGCTGATCATGCACTGATCACGTGACTGATCATGCACTGATCACGTGACTGATCATGCACTGATCACGTGGCTATCATGCACTGATCACGTGGCTGATCATGCACTGATCACGCAGCTACCATGCACTGGTCACGTGACTGATCATGCACTGATCACGTAATTGATCATGCACTGATCACGTGGCTGATCATGCACTGATCACGTGACTGATCATGCACTGATCACGTGACTGATCATGCACTGATCACGTGGCTATCATGCACTGATCACGTGGCTGATCATGCACTGATCACGTGCCTGATCATGCACTGATCACGTGACTGATCATGCACTGATCACGTGACTGATCATGCACTGATCACGTGGCTATCATGCACTACACGTGGCTGATCATGCAATGATCATGTAGCTACCATGTACTGGTCACGTGACTGATCATACACTGATCACGTGACTGATCATGCACTGATCACGTGGCTATCATGCACTGATCACGTGGCTGATCATACACTGATCACGTGCCTGTCATGCACTGATCACGTGACTGATCATGCACTGATCACGTAGCAATCATGCACTGATCACGTGACTGATCATGCACTGATCACGTGGCTATCATGCACTGATCACGTGGCTCTCATGCACTGATCACGTGACTGATCATGCACTGATCACGTAATTGTCATGCACTGATCACGTGGCTATCATGCACTGATCACGTGGCTGATCATGCACTGATCACGTAGCTATCATGCACTGATCACGTGGCTGATCATGCACTGATCACGGGACTGATCATGCACTGATCACGGGCTATCATGCACTGTCACATGACTGACATGCACTGATCACGTGGATGATCATGCACTGATCACGTGACTGATCATGCACTGATCACGTGACTGATCATGCACTGATCACGTGGCTGATCATGCACTGATCACGTGACTGATCATGCACTGATCACGTGGCTGATCATGCACTGATCACGTGGCTGATCATGCACTGATCACGTAACTGATCATGCACTGATCACGTGGCTATCATGCACTGATCACGTGGCTGATCATGCAATGATCACGTAGCTACCATATACTGGTCACGTGACTGATCATGCACTGATCACGTAAATGATCATGCACTGATCAGTGACTGATCATGCACTGATCACGTGACTGATCATGCACTGATCACGTGGCTATCATGCACTGCTCACGTGGCTGATCATGCAATGATCACGTAGAAACCATGTACTGGTCACGTGACTGATCATGCACTGATCACGTGGCTATCATGCACTGATCACGTGGCTATCATGCACTGATCACGTGGATATCATGCACTGATCACGTGGCTGATCACACACGATCACGTGACTGATCATGCACTGATCACGTGGCTGATCATGCACTGATCACGTAGCTATCATGCACTGATCACGTGACTGATCATGCACTGATCACGTAATTGATCATGCACTGATCACGTGGCTGATCATGCACTGATCACGTGACTGATCATGCACTGATCACGTGACTGATCATGCACTGATCACGTGGCTATCATGCACTGCTCACGTGGCTGATCATGCACTGATCACGCAGCTATCATGCACTGATCACGTGACTGATCATGCACTGATCACGTGGCTATCATGCACTGATCACGTGGCTGATCATGCAATGATCACGTAGCTATCATGCACTGGTCACGTGACTGATCATGCACTGATCACGTGACTGATCATGCACTGATCACGTGACTGATCATGCACTGATCACGTGACTGATCATGCACTGATCACGTGACTGATCATGCACTGATCACGTGGCTATCATGCACTGATCACGTGGCTGATCATGCACTGATCACGCAGCTATCATGCACTGATCACATGACTGATCATGCACTGATCACATGACTGATCATGCACTGATCACGTGGCTTATCATGCACTGATCATGTGACTGATCATGCGCTGATCATGTTTGCTATCATACACTGATCATGTGCCTCTGGAGGCAATGAACAAAGAGCTGAGTAGGCAGGAATCAGTCAGCAGGCAATAATCATGGAACTCAGCTGTGAGAAATCATGCTGCTCAGCTGGCAATAATCAAGCAGCTGAGCAGGCAGGAATTATGCAGCACAGCTGGCAATTCTCAAGCAGATGACAGGCAGGAATCGTGCAGCTCAGCTGGAAATTGTCAAGCAGATGAGCAGACAGTAATCACGCAGCTCAGCAGGCCCTGATCACGTGACTGAGCATGCACTGATCACGTGGCTGATCATGCACTGATCACGCAATTGATCATGCACTGATCACGTGGCTATCATGCACTGATCACGTGGCTGATCATGCACTGATCACGTAGCAACCATGCACTGATCACGTGACTGATCATGCACTGATCACGTAACTGATCATGCACTGATCACGTGGCTATCATGCACTGATCACGTGGCTGATCATGCACGTATCACGTGACTGATCATGCACTGATCACGTGGCTATCATGCACTGATCACGTGGCTATCATGCACTGATCACGTGGCTATCATGCACTGATCACGTGGCTGATCATGCACTGATCACGTGACTGATCATGCACTGATCACGTGGCTGATCATGCAATGATCACGCAGCTACCATGTACTGGTCACGTGACTGATCATGCACTGATCACGTAATTGATCATGCACTGATCACGTGGCTTATCATGCACTGATCATGTGACTGATCATGTGCTGATCATGTTTCTGTCATACACTGATCATGTGCCTCTGGATGCAATGAACAAAGAGCTGAGTAGGCAGGAATCAGTAGGCAATAATCATGGAACTCAGCTCTGAGAAATCATGCTGCTCAGCTGGCAATAATCAAGTAGATGAGCAGGCAGGAATTATGCAGCACAGGTGGCAATTGTCAAGGAGATGACAGGCAGGAATCGTACAGCTCAGCTGGCAATTGTCAAGCACATGAGCAGACAGTAATCACGAAGCTCAGCAGGCCCTGATCACGTGACTGAGCATGCACTGTTCACGTGGCTGATCACACACTGATCACGTGAATGATCATGCACTGATCACGTGGCTGATCATGCACTGATCACGTGGCTATCATGCACTGATCACGTGGCTGATCATACACTGATCACGGGACTGATCATGCACTGATCACGGGCTATCATGCACTGACACATGACTGATCATGCACTGATCACGTGTCTGATCATGCACTGATCACGTGGCTATCATGCACTGCTCACGTGGCTGATCATGCATGATCACGCAGCTACCATGTACTGGTCACATGACTGATCATGCACTGATCACGTGACTGATCATGCACTGATCACGTGGCTATCATGCACTACTCACGTGGCTGATCATGCAATGATCATGTAGCTACCATGTACAGGTCACGTGAATGATCATACACCCATCAGGTGACTGATCATGCACTGATCACGTGGCTATCATGCACTGATCACATGACTGCCCATGCACTGATCACGTGGATGATCATACACTAATCATGTGACAGATCATGCACTGATCACGTGGCTGATCATGCACTGATACCGTGACTGAGCATGGACTGATCACATGACTATCATGTAGTGATCACGTGACTTAATGGCGCTGATCATGTGACTGATCATGCGCTGATCATGTTTGCTATCATACACTGATCATGTGCCTCTGGAGGCAATAAACAAAGAGCTGAGTAGGCACGAATCAAACAGTCAGCAGGCAATAATCATGGAACTCAGCTGTGAGGAATCATGCTGCTCAGCTGGCAATAATCAAGCAGCTGAGCAGGCAGGAATTACGCAGCACAGCTGGCAATTGTCAAGCAGATGACAGGCAGGAATCGTGCAGCTCAGCTGGCAATTGTCAAGCAGATGAGCAGACAGTAATCACGCAGCTCAGCAGGCCCTGATCACGTGACTGAGCATGCACTGTTCACGTGGCTGATCATGCACTGATCACGTGACTGATCATGCACTGATCACGTGGCTATCATGCACTGATCACGTGGCTGATCATGCACTGATCACGTAGCAACCATGCACTGATCACGTGACTGATCATGCACTGATCACGTAACTGATCATGCACTGATCACGTGGCTCATCATGCACTGATCACGTGGCTGATCACACACGTATCACGTGACTGATCATGCACTGATCACGTGGCTATCATGCACTGATCACGTGGCTATCATGCACTGATCACGTGGCTATCATGCACTGATCACGTGGCTGATCATGCACTGATCACGTGACTGATCATGCACTGATCACGTGGCTGATCATGCAATGATCACGCAGCTACCATGTACTGGTCACGTGACTGATCATGCACTGATCACGTAATTGATCATGCACTGATCACGTGGCTTATCATGCACTGATCATGTGACTGATCATGTGCTGATCATGTTTCGTGTCATACACTGATCATGTGCCTCTGGATGCAATGAACATAGAGCTGAGTAGGCAGGAATCAGTCAGCAGGCAATAATCATGGAACTCAGCTCTGAGAAATCATGCTGCTCAGCTGGCAATAATCAAGTAGATGAGCAGGCAGGAATTATGCAGCACAGGTGGCAATTGTCAAGGAGATGACAGGCAGGAATCGTACAGCTCAGCTGGCAATTGTCAAGCACATGAGCAGACAGTAATCACGAAGCTCAGCAGGCCCTGATCACGTGACTGATCATGCACTGATCACGTGGCTGATCACACACTGATCACGTGACTGATCATGCACTGATCACGTGGCTGATCATGCACTGATCACGTAGCTATCATGCACTGATCACGTGGCTGATCATACACTGATCACGGGACTGATCATGCACTGATCACGGGCTATCATGCACTGACACATGACTGATCATGCACTGATCACGTGTCTGATCATGCACTGATCACGTGGCTATCATGCACTGCTCACGTGGCTGATCATGCATGATCACGCAGCTACCATGTACTGGTCACATGACTGATCATGCACTGATCACGTGACTGATCATGCAGTGATCACGTGGCTATCATGCACTACTCACGTGGCTGATCATGCAATGATCATGTAGCTACCATGTACAGGTCACGTGAATGATCATACACCCATCAGGTGACTGATCATGCACTGATCACGTGGCTATCATGCACTGATCACATGACTGCCCATGCACTGATCACGTGGATGATCATACACTAATCATGTGACAGATCATGCACTGATCACGTGGCTGATCATGCACTGATACCGTGACTGAGCATGGACTGATCACATGACTATCATGTAGTGATCACGTGACTTAATGGCGCTGATCATGTGACTGATCATGCGCTGATCATGTTTGCTATCATACACTGATCATGTGCCTCTGGAGGCAATAAACAAAGAGCTGAGTAGGCACGAATCAAACAGTCAGCAGGCAATAATCATGGAACTCAGCTGTGAGGAATCATGCTGCTCAGCTGGCAATAATCAAGCAGCTGAGCAGGCAGGAATTACGCAGCACAGCTGGCAATTGTCAAGCAGATGACAGGCAGGAATCGTGCAGCTCAGCTGGCAATTGTCAAGCAGATGAGCAGACAGTAATCACGCAGCTCAGCAGGCCCTGATCACGTGACTGAGCATGCACTGTTCACGTGGCTGATCATGCACTGATCACGTGACTGATCATGCACTGATCACGTGGCTATCATGCACTGATCACGTGGCTGATCATGCACTGATCACGTGCAACCATGCACTGATCACGTGACTGATCATGCACTGATCACGTAACTGATCATGCACTGATCACGTGGCTCATCATGCACTGATCACGTGGCTGATCACACACGTATCACGTGACTGATCATGCACTGATCACGTGGCTATCATGCACTGATCACGTGGCTATCATGCACTGATCACGTGGCTATCATGCACTGATCACGTGGCTGATCATGCACTGATCACGTGACTGATCATGCACTGATCACGTGGCTGATCATGCAATGATCACGCAGCTACCATGTACTGGTCACGTGACTGATCATGCACTGATCACGTAATTGATCATGCACTGATCACGTGGCTTATCATGCACTGATCATGTGACTGATCATGTGCTGATCATGTTTCGTGTCATACACTGATCATGTGCCTCTGGATGCAATGAACATAGAGCTGAGTAGGCAGGAATCAGTCAGCAGGCAATAATCATGGAACTCAGCTCTGAGAAATCATGCTGCTCAGCTGGCAATAATCAAGTAGATGAGCAGGCAGGAATTATGCAGCACAGGTGGCAATTGTCAAGGAGATGACAGGCAGGAATCGTACAGCTCAGCTGGCAATTGTCAAGCACATGAGCAGACAGTAATCACGAAGCTCAGCAGGCCCTGATCACGTGACTGATCATGCACTGTTCACGTGGCTGATCACACACTGATCACGTGAATGATCATGCACTGATCACGTGACTGATCATGCACTGATCACGTAGCTATCATGCACTGATCACGTGGCTGATCATACACTGATCACGGGACTGATCATGCACTGATCACGGGCTATCATGCACTGACACATGACTGATCATGCACTGATCACGTGTCTGATCATGCACTGATCACGTGGCTATCATGCACTGCTCACGTGGCTGATCATGCATGATCACGCAGCTACCATGTACTGGTCACATGACTGATCATGCACTGATCACGTGACTGATCATGCACTGATCACGTGGCTATCATGCACTACTCACGTGGCTGATCATGCAATGATCATGTAGCTACCATGTACAGGTCACGTGAATGATCATACACCCATCAGGTGACTGATCATGCACTGATCACGTGGCTATCATGCACTGATCACATGACTGCCCATGCACTGATCACGTGGATGATCATACACTAATCATGTGACAGATCATGCACTGATCACGTGGCTGATCATGCACTGATACCGTGACTGAGCATGGACTGATCACATGACTATCATGTAGTGATCACGTGACTTAATGGCGCTGATCATGTGACTGATCATGCGCTGATCATGTTTGCTATCATACACTGATCATGTGCCTCTGGAGGCAATAAACAAAGAGCTGAGTAGGCACGAATCAAACAGTCAGCAGGCAATAATCATGGAACTCAGCTGTGAGGAATCATGCTGCTCAGCTGGCAATAATCAAGCAGCTGAGCAGGCAGGAATTACGCAGCACAGCTGGCAATTGTCAAGCAGATGACAGGCAGGAATCGTGCAGCTCAGCTGGCAATTGTCAAGCAGATGAGCAGACAGTAATCACGCAGCTCAGCAGGCCCTGATCACGTGACTGAGCATGCACTGTTCACGTGGCTGATCATGCACTGATCACGTGACTGATCATGCACTGATCACGTGGCTATCATGCACTGATCACGTGGCTGATCATGCACTGATCACGTAGCAACCATGCACTGATCACGTGACTGATCATGCACTGATCACGTAACTGATCATGCACTGATCACGTGGCTCATCATGCACTGATCACGTGGCTGATCACACTATCACGTGACTGATCATGCACTGATCACGTGGCTATCATGCACTGATCACGTGGCTATCATGCACTGATCACGTGGCTATCATGCACTGATCACGTGGCTGATCATGCACTGATCACGTGACTGATCATGCACTGATCACGTGGCTGATCATGCAATGATCACGCAGCTACCATGTACTGGTCACGTGACTGATCATGCACTGATCACGTAATTGATCATGCACTGATCACGTGGCTTATCATGCACTGATCATGTGACTGATCATGTGCTGATCATGTTTCGTGTCATACACTGATCATGTGCCTCTGGATGCAATGAACATAGAGCTGAGTAGGCAGGAATCAGTCAGCAGGCAATAATCATGGAACTCAGCTCTGAGAAATCATGCTGCTCAGCTGGCAATAATCAAGTAGATGAGCAGGCAGGAATTATGCAGCACAGGTGGCAATTGTCAAGGAGATGACAGGCAGGAATCGTACAGCTCAGCTGGCAATTGTCAAGCACATGAGCAGACAGTAATCACGAAGCTCAGCAGGCCCTGATCACGTGACTGATCATGCACTGATCACGTGGCTGATCACACACTGATCACGTGAATGATCATGCACTGATCACGTGACTGATCATGCACTGATCACGTGGCTATCATGCACTGATCACGTGGCTGATCATACACTGATCACGGGACTGATCATGCACTGATCACGGGCTATCATGCACTGACACATGACTGATCATGCACTGATCACGTGTCTGATCATGCACTGATCACGTGGCTATCATGCACTGCTCACGTGGCTGATCATGCATGATCACGCAGCTACCATGTACTGGTCACATGACTGATCATGCACTGATCACGTGACTGATCATGCAGTGATCACGTGGCTATCATGCACTACTCACGTGGCTGATCATGCAATGATCATGTAGCTACCATGTACAGGTCACGTGAATGATCATACACCCATCAGGTGACTGATCATGCACTGATCACGTGGCTATCATGCACTGATCACATGACTGCCCATGCACTGATCACGTGGATGATCATACACTAATCATGTGACAGATCATGCACTGATCACGTGGCTGATCATGCACTGATACCGTGACTGAGCATGGACTGATCACATGACTATCATGTAGTGATCACGTGACTTAATGGCGCTGATCATGTGACTGATCATGCGCTGATCATGTTTGCTATCATACACTGATCATGTGCCTCTGGAGGCAATAAACAAAGAGCTGAGTAGGCACGAATCAAACAGTCAGCAGGCAATAATCATGGAACTCAGCTGTGAGGAATCATGCTGCTCAGCTGGCAATAATCAAGCAGCTGAGCAGGCAGGAATTACGCAGCACAGCTGGCAATTGTCAAGCAGATGACAGGCAGGAATCGTGCAGCTCAGCTGGCAATTGTCAAGCAGATGAGCAGACAGTAATCACGCAGCTCAGCAGGCCCTGATCACGTGACTGAGCATGCACTGTTCACGTGGCTGATCATGCACTGATCACGTGACTGATCATGCACTGATCACGTGGCTATCATGCACTGATCACGTGGCTGATCATGCACTGATCACGTAGCAACCATGCACTGATCACGTGACTGATCATGCACTGATCACGTAACTGATCATGCACTGATCACGTGGCTCATCATGCACTGATCACGTGGCTGATCACACACGTATCACGTGACTGATCATGCACTGATCACGTGGCTATCATGCACTGATCACGTGGCTATCATGCACTGATCACGTGGCTATCATGCACTGATCACGTGGCTGATCATGCACTGATCACGTGACTGATCATGCACTGATCACGTGGCTGATCATGCAATGATCACGCAGCTACCATGTACTGGTCACGTGACTGATCATGCACTGATCACGTAATTGATCATGCACTGATCACGTGGCTTATCATGCACTGATCATGTGACTGATCATGTGCTGATCATGTTTCGTGTCATACACTGATCATGTGCCTCTGGATGCAATGAACATAGAGCTGAGTAGGCAGGAATCAGTCAGCAGGCAATAATCATGGAACTCAGCTCTGAGAAATCATGCTGCTCAGCTGGCAATAATCAAGTAGATGAGCAGGCAGGAATTATGCAGCACAGGTGGCAATTGTCAAGGAGATGACAGGCAGGAATCGTACAGCTCAGCTGGCAATTGTCAAGCACATGAGCAGACAGTAATCACGAAGCTCAGCAGGCCCTGATCACGTGACTGATCATGCACTGATCACGTGGCTGATCACACACTGATCACGTGAATGATCATGCACTGATCACGTGACTGATCATGCACTGATCACGTAGCTATCATGCACTGATCACGTGGCTGATCATACACTGATCACGGGACTGATCATGCACTGATCACGGGCTATCATGCACTGACACATGACTGACATGCACTGATCACGTGTCTGATCATGCACTGATCACGTGGCTATCATGCACTGCTCACGTGGCTGATCATGCATGATCACGCAGCTACCATGTACTGGTCACATGACTGATCATGCACTGATCACGTGACTGATCATGCAGTGATCACGTGGCTATCATGCACTACTCACGTGGCTGATCATGCAATGATCATGTAGCTACCATGTACAGGTCACGTGAATGATCATACACCCATCAGGTGACTGATCATGCACTGATCACGTGGCTATCATGCACTGATCACATGACTGCCCATGCACTGATCACGTGGATGATCATACACTAATCATGTGACAGATCATGCACTGATCACGTGGCTGATCATGCACTGATACCGTGACTGAGCATGGACTGATCACATGACTATCATGTAGTGATCACGTGACTTAATGGCGCTGATCATGTGACTGATCATGCGCTGATCATGTTTGCTATCATACACTGATCATGTGCCTCTGGAGGCAATAAACAAAGAGCTGAGTAGGCACGAATCAAACAGTCAGCAGGCAATAATCATGGAACTCAGCTGTGAGGAATCATGCTGCTCAGCTGGCAATAATCAAGCAGCTGAGCAGGCAGGAATTACGCAGCACAGCTGGCAATTGTCAAGCAGATGACAGGCAGGAATCGTGCAGCTCAGCTGGCAATTGTCAAGCAGATGAGCAGACAGTAATCACGCAGCTCAGCAGGCCCTGATCACGTGACTGAGCATGCACTGTTCACGTGGCTGATCATGCACTGATCACGTGACTGATCATGCACTGATCACGTGGCTATCATGCACTGATCACGTGGCTGATCATGCACTGATCACGTAGCAACCATGCACTGATCACGTGACTGATCATGCACTGATCACGTAACTGATCATGCACTGATCACGTGGCTCATCATGCACTGATCACGTGGCTGATCACACACGTATCACGTGACTGATCATGCACTGATCACGTGGCTATCATGCACTGATCACGTGGCTATCATGCACTGATCACGTGGCTATCATGCACTGATCACGTGGCTGATCATGCACTGATCACGTGACTGATCATGCACTGATCACGTGGCTGATCATGCAATGATCACGCAGCTACCATGTACTGGTCACGTGACTGATCATGCACTGATCACGTAATTGATCATGCACTGATCACGTGGCTTATCATGCACTGATCATGTGACTGATCATGTGCTGATCATGTTTCGTGTCATACACTGATCATGTGCCTCTGGATGCAATGAACATAGAGCTGAGTAGGCAGGAATCAGTCAGCAGGCAATAATCATGGAACTCAGCTCTGAGAAATCATGCTGCTCAGCTGGCAATAATCAAGTAGATGAGCAGGCAGGAATTATGCAGCACAGGTGGCAATTGTCAAGGAGATGACAGGCAGGAATCGTACAGCTCAGCTGGCAATTGTCAAGCACATGAGCAGACAGTAATCACGAAGCTCAGCAGGCCCTGATCACGTGACTGATCATGCACTGATCACGTGGCTGATCACACACTGATCACGTGAATGATCATGCACTGATCACGTGACTGATCATGCACTGATCACGTGGCTATCATGCACTGATCACGTGGCTGATCATGCACTGATCACGGGACTGATCATGCACTGATCACGGGCTATCATGCACTGACACATGACTGATCATGCACTGATCACGTGTCTGATCATGCACTGATCACGTGGCTATCATGCACTGCTCACGTGGCTGATCATGCATGATCACGCAGCTACCATGTACTGGTCACATGACTGATCATGCACTGATCACGTGACTGATCATGCACTGATCACGTGGCTATCATGCACTACTCACGTGGCTGATCATGCAATGATCATGTAGCTACCATGTACAGGTCACGTGAATGATCATACACCCATCAGGTGACTGATCATGCACTGATCACGTGGCTATCATGCACTGATCACATGACTGCCCATGCACTGATCACGTGGATGATCATACACTAATCATGTGACAGATCATGCACTGATCACGTGGCTGATCATGCACTGATACCGTGACTGAGCATGGACTGATCACATGACTATCATGTAGTGATCACGTGACTTAATGGCGCTGATCATGTGACTGATCATGCGCTGATCATGTTTGCTATCATACACTGATCATGTGCCTCTGGAGGCAATAAACAAAGAGCTGAGTAGGCACGAATCAAACAGTCAGCAGGCAATAATCATGGAACTCAGCTGTGAGGAATCATGCTGCTCAGCTGGCAATAATCAAGCAGCTGAGCAGGCAGGAATTACGCAGCACAGCTGGCAATTGTCAAGCAGATGACAGGCAGGAATCGTGCAGCTCAGCTGGCAATTGTCAAGCAGATGAGCAGACAGTAATCACGCAGCTCAGCAGGCCCTGATCACGTGACTGAGCATGCACTGTTCACGTGGCTGATCATGCACTGATCACGTGACTGATCATGCACTGATCACGTGGCTATCATGCACTGATCACGTGGCTGATCATGCACTGATCACGTGCTGACCATGCACTGATCACGTGACTGATCATGCACTGATCACGTAACTGATCATGCACTGATCACGTGGCTCATCATGCACTGATCACGTGGCTGATCATGCACTGATCACGTGACTGATCATGCACTGATCACGTGGCTATCATGCACTGATATCATGCACTGATCACGTGGCTGATCATACACTGATCACGTGACTGATCATGCACTGATCACGTGGCTGATCATGCACTGATCACGTGACTGATCATGCACTGATCACGTGACTGATCATGCACTGATCACGTGGCTGATCATGCACTGATCACGTGACTGATCATGCACTGATCACGTGACTGATCATGCACTGATCACGTGACTGATCATGCACTGATCACGTGGCTGATCATGCACTGATCACGTGGCTGATCATGCACTGATCACGTGACTGATCATGCACTGATCACGTGACTGATCATGCACTGATCACGTGGCTATCATGCACTGATCACGTGGCTGATCATGCACTGATCACGTGACTGATCATGCACTGATCACGTGGCTATCATGCACTGATCACGTGGCTATCATGCACTGATCACGTGGCTGATCATGCACTGATCACGTGACTGATCATGCACTGATCACGTCTATATCATGCACTGATCACGTGACTGATCATGCACTGATCACGTGATGATCATGCACTGATCACGTGACTGATCATGCACTGATCACGTGGCTATCATGCACTGATATCATGCACTGATCACGTGGCTGATCACACACGATCACGTGACTGATCATGCACTGATCACGTGGCTGATCATGCACTGATCACGTGACTGATCATGCACTGATCACGTGACTGATCATGCACTGATCACGTGGCTGATCATGCACTGATCACGTGACTGATCATGCACTGATCACGTGACTGATCATGCACTGATCACGTGACTGATCATGCACTGATCACGTAATTGATCATGCACTGATCACGTGGCTGATCATGCACTGATCACGTGACTGATCATGCACTGATCACGTGACTGATCATGCACTGATCAGTGGCTATCATGCACTGATCACGTGGCTGATCATGCACTGATCACGTGACTGATCATGCACTGATCACTGGCTATCATGCACTGATCACGTGGCTATCATGCACTGATCACGTGGCTGATCATGCACTGATCACGTGACTGATCATGCACTGATCACGTCTATATCATGCACTGATCACATGACTGATCATGCACTGATCACGTGGATGATCATACACTGATCACGTGACTGATCATGCACTGATCACGTGGCTATCATGCACTGATCACGTGGCTGATCATGCACTGATCACGTAGCTACCATGTACTGTCACGTGACTGATCATGCACTGATCACGTAATTGATCATGCACTGATCAGTGACTGATCATGCACTGATCACGTGACTGATCATGCACTGATCACGTGACTGATCATGCACTGATCACGTGGCTATCATGCACTGATCACGTGGCTGATCATGCAATGATCACGTAGCTACCATATACTGGTCACGTGACTGATCATGCACTGATCACGTGGCTGATCATGCACTGATCACGTGGCTGATCATGCACTGATCACGTGACTGATCATGCACTGATCACGTGACTGATCATGCACTGATCACGTGGCTATCATGCACTGATCACGTGGCTGATCATGCACTGATCACGTGCCTGATCATGCACTGATCACATGGCTGATCATGCACTGATCACGTGACTGATCATGCACTGATCACGTGGCTATCATGCACTACTCACGTGGCTGATCATGCAATGATCATGTAGCTACCATGTACTGGTCACGTGACTGATCATGCACCCATCACGTGACTGATCATGCACTGATCACGTGCCTGATCATGCACTGATCACGTGACTGATCATGCACTGATCACATAGCTATCATGCACTGATCACGTGGCTGATCATGCACTGATCACGTGGCTGATCATGCACTGATACCGTGACTGAGCATGGACTGATCACATGACTATCATGTAGTGATCACGTGACTTAATGGCGCTGATCATGTGACTGATCATGCGCTGATCATGTTTGCTATCATACACTGATCATGTGCCTCTGGAGGCAATAAACAAAGAGCTGAGTAGGCACGAATCAAACAGTCAGCAGGCACTAATCATGGAACTCAGGTGTGAGGAATCATGCTGCTCAGCTGGCAATAATCAAGCAGCTGAGCAGGCAGGAATTACGCAGCACACTGGCAATTGTCAAGCAGATGACAGGCAGGAATCGTGCAGCTCAGCTGGCAATTGTCAAGCAGATGAGCAGACAGTAATCACGCAGCTCAGCAGGCCCTGATCACGTGACTGAGCATGCACTGTTCACGTGAATCATGCTGCTCAGCTGGCAATAATCAAGCAGCTGAGCAGGCAGGAATTACACAGCACAGCTGGCAATTGTCAAGCAGATGACAGGCAGGAATCGTGCAGCTCAGCTGGCAATTGTCAAGCAGATGAGCAGACAGTAATCACGCAGCTCAGCAGGCCCTGATCACGTGACTGAGCATGCACTGTTCACGTGGCTGATCATACACTGATCACGTGATTGATCATGCACTGATCACTTGGATATCATGCACTGATCACGTGGCTGATCATACACTTATCACGTGTCTGATCATGCACTGATCACGTGGCTGATCATACACTGCTCACGTAACTGATCATGCACTGATCACGTGGCTATCATGCACTGATCACGTGGCTGAACATGCACTGTTCACGTGGCTGATCACACACCTGTCACGTGACATATCATGCACTGATCACGTGGCACTCATGCACTGATCACGTGGCTGATCATACTCTGATCACGTGACTGATCATGCACACATCACGTGGCTATCATGCACTGCTCACGTGGTTCGTCATGGAATGATCATGAGCTACCATATACTGGTCACGTGACTGATCATGCACTGATCACGTAAATGATCATGCACTGTTCACGTGACTGATCATGCACTGATCACGTGACTGATCATGCACTGATCACGTGGCTATCATGCACTGCTCACGTGGCTGATCATGCAACGATCACGTAGCAACCATGTACTGGTCACGTGACTGATCATGCACTGATCACGTAATTGATCCTGCACTGATCACGTGGCTCATCATGCACTGATCCGTGGCTGATCACACTGTATCACGTGACTGATCATGCACTGATCACGTGACTAATCATGCACTGATCACGTGGCTATCATGCACTGATCACGTGGATATCATGCACTGATCACGTGGCTGATCACACACTATCACGTGACTGATCATGCACTGATCACGTGGCTATCATGCACTGATCACGTGGCTGATCATGCACTGATCACGTGGCTATCATGCACTGATCACGTGGCTGATCATGCACTGATCACGTAGCTATCATGCACTGATCACGTGACTGATCATGCACTGATCACGTGGCTGATCATGCACTGATCACGTGACTGATCATGCACTGATCACGTGGCTGATCATGCATGATCACGCAGCTACCATGTACTGGTCACATGACTGATCATGCACTGATCACGTAATTGATCATGCACTGATCACCTGGCTTATCATGCATTGATCATGTGACTGATCATGTGCTGATCATGTTTCGTGTCATACACTGATCATGTGCCTCTGGAGGCAATGAACAAAGAGCTGAGTAGGCAGGAATCAGTAGGCAATAATCATGGAACTCAGCTCTGAGAAATCATGCTGCTCAGCTGGCAATAATCAAGTAGATGAGCAGGCAGGAATTATGCAGCACAGGTGGCAATTGTCAAGCAGATGACAGGCAGGAATCGTGCAGCTCAGCTGGCAATTGTCAAGCAGATGAGCAGACAGTAATCACGCAGCTCAGCAGGCCCTGATCACGTGACTGAGCATGCACTGTTCACGTGGCTGATCACACACTATCACGTGAATGATCATGCACTGATCACGTGGCTATCATGCACTGATCACGTGATTGATCATGCACTGATCACGTAATTGTCATGCACTGATCACGTGGCTATCATGCACTGATCACGTGGCTGATCATGCACTGATCACGTGACTGATCATGCACTGATCACGTGGCTGATCATGCACTGATCACGTGGCTATCATGCACTGATCACGTGGCTGATCATGCAATGATCACGTAGCTACCATGTACTGATCACGTGACTGATCATGCACTGATCACGTAATTGATCATGCACTGATCACGTGGCTGATCATGCACTGATCACGTGGCTGATCATGCACTGATCACGTGACTGATCATGCACTGATCACGTGGCTGATCATGCACTGATCATGTCTGATCATGCACTGATCACGTGGCTATCATGCACTGCTCACGTGGCTGATCATGCGATGATCACGCAGCTACCATGTACTGGTCACATGACTGATCATGCACTGATCACGTGACTGATCATGCAGTGATCACGTGGCTATCATGCACTACTCACGTGGCTGATCATGCAATGATCATGTAGCTACCATGTACAGGTCACGTGAATGATCATACACCCATCAGGTGACTGATCATGCACTGATCACGTGGCTATCATGCACTGATCACGAGACTGATCATGCACTGATCACGTCTATATCATGCACTGATCACATGACTGCCCATGCACTGATCACGTGGATGATCATACACTAATCATGTGACAGATCATGCACTGATCACGTGGCTGATCATGCACTGATACCGTGACTGAGCATGGACTGATCACATGACTATCATGTAGTGATCACGTGACTTAATGGCGCTGATCATGTGACTGATCATGCGCTGATCATGTTTGCTATCATACACTGATCATGTGCCTCTGGAGGCAATAAACAAAGAGCTGAGTAGGCACGAATCAAACAGTCAGCAGGCAATAATCATGGAACTCAGCTGTGAGGAATCATGCTGCTCAGCTGGCAATAATCAAGCAGCTGAGCAGGCAGGAATTACGCAGCACAGCTGGCAATTGTCAAGCAGATGACAGGCAGGAATCGTGCAGCTCAGCTGGCAATTGTCAAGCAGATGAGCAGACAGTAATCACGCAGCTCAGCAGGCCCTGATCACGTGACTGAGCATGCACTGTTCACGTGGCTGATCATACACTGATCACGTGATTGATCATGCACTGATCACTTGGATATCATGCACTGATCACGTGGCTGATCATACACTGTTCACGTGTCTGACCATGCACTGATCACGTGGCTGATCATACACTGCTCACGTAACTGATCATGCACTGATCACGTGGCTATCATGCACTGATCACGTGGCTGAACATGCACTGTTCACGTGGCTGATCACACACCTGTCACGTGACATATCATGCACTGATCACGTGGCACTCATGCACTGATCACGTGGCTGATCATACTCTGCTCACGTAACTCATCATGCACACATCACGTGGCTATCATGCACTGCTCACGTGGCTCGTCATGGAATGATCACGTAGCTACCATATACTGGTCACGTGACTGATCATGCACAGATCACGTAAATGATCATGCACTGTTCACGTGACTGATCATGTACTGATCACGTGACTGATCATGCACTGATCACGTGGCTATCATGCTCTGCTCACGTGGCTGATCATGCAACGATCACGTAGCAACCATGTACTGGTCACGTGACTGATCATGCACTGATCACGTAATTGATCCTGCACTGATCACGTGGCTCATCATGCACTGATCCGTGGCTGATCACACACGTATCACGTGACTGATCATGCATGATCACGTGACTATCATGCACTGATCACGTGGCTATCATGCACTGATCACGTGGATATCATGCACTGATCACGTGGCTGATCACACACGTATCACGTGACTGATCATGCACTGATCACGTGGCTATCATGCACTGATCACGTGGCTATCATGCACTGATATCATGCACTGATCACGTGGCTGATCATGCACGATCACGTGACTGATCATGCACTGATCACGTGGCTGATCATGCACTGATCACGTGACTGATCATGCACTGATCACGTGACTGATCATGCACTGATCACGTGGCTGATCATGCACTGATCACGCAGCTATCATGCACTGATCACATGACTGATCATGCACTGATCACGTAATTGATCATGCACTGATCACGTGGCTTATCATGCACTGATCATGTGACTGATCATGTGCTGATCATGTTTCTGTCATACACTGATCATGTGCCTCTGGAGGCAATGAACAAAGAGCTGAGTAGGCACGAATCAGTAGGCAATAATCATGGAACTCAGCTGTGAGAAATCATGCTGCTCAGCTGGCAATAATCAAGCAGCTGAGCAGGCAGGAATTATGCAGCACAGCTGGCAATTGTCAAGCAGATGACAGGCAGGAATCGTGCAGCTCAGCTGGCAATTGTCAAGCAGATGAGCAGACAGTAATCACGCAGCTCAGCAGGCCCTGATCACGTGACTGAGCATGCACTGTTCACGTGGCTGATCATACACTGATCACGTGACTGATCATGCACTGATCACGTGGCTATCATGCACTGATCACGTGACTGATCATGCACTGATCACGTGGCTGATCATGCACTGATCACGTGGCTGATCATGCACTGATCACGTACTGATCATGCACTGATCACGTGGCTATCATGCACTGATCACGTGGCTATCATGCACTGCTCACGTGGCTGATCATGCACTGATCACGTAGCTATCATGCACTGATCACGTGGCTGATCATGCACTGATCACGTAACTGATCATGCACTGATCACGTGGCTGATCATGCACTGATCACGTGGCTGATCATGCACTGATCACGTGACTGATCATGCACTGATCACGTGGCTGATCATGCACTGATCACGTGACTGATCATGCACTGATCACGTGACTGATCATGCACTGATCACGTGGCTATCATGCACTGCTCACGTGGCTGATCATGCAACGATCACGTAGCAACCATGTACTGTCACGTGACTGATCATGCACTGATCACGTAATTGATCATGCACTGATCACGTGGCTCATCATGCACTGATCACGTGGCTGATCACACTGATCACGTGACTGATCATGCATGATCACGTGACTATCATGCACTGATCACGTGGCTATCATGCACTGATCACGTGGATATCATGCACTGATCACGTGGCTGATCACACACGATCACGTGACTGATCATGCACTGATCACGTGGCTATCATGCACTGATCACGTGGCTATCATGCACTGATATCATGCACTGATCACGTGGCTGATCACACACTGATCACGTGACTGATCATGCACTGATCACGTGGCTGATCATGCACTGATCACGTGACTGATCATGCACTGATCACGTGACTGATCATGCACTGATCACGTGGCTGATCATGCACTGATCACGTGACTGATCATGCACTGATCACGTGACTGATCATGCACTGATCACGTGACTGATCATGCACTGATCACGTAATTGATCATGCACTGATCACGTGGCTGATCATGCACTGATCACGTGACTGATCATGCACTGATCACGTGACTGATCATGCACTGATCAGTGGCTGATCATGCACTGATCACGTGGCTGATCATGCACTGATCACGTGACTGATCATGCACTGATCACTGGCTATCATGCACTGATCACGTGGCTATCATGCACTGATCACGTGGCTGATCATACACTGATCACGTGACTGATCATGCACTGATCACGTCTATATCATGCACTGATCACGTGACTGATCATGCACTGATCACGTGGATGATCATACACTGATCACGTGACTGATCATGCACTGATCACGTGGCTATCATGCACTGATCACGTGGCTGATCATGCACTGATCACGTAGCTACCATGCACTGATCACGTGACTGATCATGCACTGATCACGTAACTGATCATGCACTGATCACGTGACTGATCATGCACTGATCACGTGACTGATCATGCACTGATCACGTGGCTGATCATGCACTGATCACGTGGCTGATCATGCACTGATCACGTGGCTGATCATGCACTGATCACGTGACTGATCATGCACTGATCACGTGGCTATCATGCACTGATCACGTGGCTGATCATGCACTGATCACGTGCCTGATCATGCACTGATCACATGGCTGATCATGCACTGATCACGTGACTGATCATGCACTGATCACGTGGCTATCATGCACTACTCACGTGGCTGATCATGCAATGATCATGTAGCTACCATGTACTGGTCACGTGACTGATCATGCACCCATCAGGTGACTGATCATGCACTGATCACGTGCCTGATCATGCACTGATCACGTGACTGATCATGCACTGATCACATGGCTATCATGCACTGATCACGTGGCTGATCATGCACTGATCACGTGGCTGATCATGCACTGATACCGTGACTGATCATGGACTGATCACATGACTATCATGTAGTGATCACGTGACTTAATGGCGCTGATCATGTGACTGATCATGCGCTGATCATGTTTGCTATCATACACTGATCATGTGCCTCTGGAGGCAATAAACAAAGAGCTGAGTAGGCACGAATCAAACAGTCAGCAGGCAATAATCATGGAACTCAGCTGTGAGGAATCATGCTGCTCAGCTGGCAATAATCAAGCAGCTGAGCAGGCAGGAATTACGCAGCACAGCTGGCAATTGTCAAGCAGATGACAGGCAGGAATCGTGCAGCTCAGCTGGCAATTGTCAAGCAGATGAGCAGACAGTAATCACGCAGCTCAGCAGGCCCTGATCACGTGACTGAGCATGCACTATTCACGTGAATCATGCTGCTCAGCTGGCAATAATCAAGCAGCTGAGCAGGCAGGAATTACACAGCACAGCTGGCAATTGTCAAGCAGATGACAGGCAGGAATCGTGCAGCTCAGCTGGCAATTGTCAAGCAGATGAGCAGACAGTAATCACGCA